>NW_004797469.1:5343-6786 GCF_000002075.1 Aplysia californica | reverse complement strand
TGTGTGTGCGGCCGTGCATGTGTGTGTGTGTGTGTGTGTCCACTCACCAGGCGTGCGTGATCCCGGCACCTTCATGTACAGCTGCACGGTGTTCATCCCCAGAATGGTGTGCCCCACGTGACTCAGCATGTTGTTCCCCGACACCACGCGGCAGAACGACGGAAGCTTTGTCAGCTCGTGAAGCTGTGGCCTCCATTTGTTCTCGTCCGAGAGATCCACGTTGGTGCCAAACTTAATCGTCTTGAACTTTTTCCTGGACGAGAGAGACGAGAGGAGAAGTTTAGTTTTCAGTAGTGTTTTACGGGACTTGCAACACAATAAGGAAGGTCATATAAGTACTGAAGATTAGAGGAGCTACAAGAGAGTAACATACATTAAAAAGAAGGAGGGGAGATAAGGACGATAGATATCTGATAGGAAAGAAGGAGCAAACTACACCAGAGCACCCGCCAACCACCCACGAGAGGAGAGGAGAAGGAAATTAGTCGGCATGCGCGTTACACGAGTACATTTGAGTATAGAGACGTACATTGACTTGATAACGGTCCTTTAGTACTACCAAAAAAAAAAGAGCGACTGACACACCGCTACCTCACAATTACAAAGTTTTATCTGCGGCTCAGAACCTGTTTTGGAAAAATTTGACGTCAACATTTTGAGTTTCACATTCATCTCAGGCCAAGCTTTTTCGAATGCAATTCCTTGAACGTCTTGACACGGACTCCGAATGATCTTACGATTTTGATGGAGCAGATACAACATTGGGTTTCTGATCTCAGGGTAAAATGGCCGCCAAAACTGGGTAACTTCCATAGCCTGATGAGAGTCCTTGGAAACTGAACATTGACATTTATTGTGCCTTTGATCAATGTTTTTCAGTAAAATCCACACAAAAAATTGTTTTTACTATTAAGCCAAAAAAAGAAAATCTCTGACAAATTTCTTCATTACTTTGGCGAGCGCCTGATCTCACCACGATGCCTCACATAATATATTACTATTATTACCACGACACTCTCCACGATGTCCTCAACCTGTCTACGACAACCGCTATGTCCTCCTCGACACGAGAGGGTTTGTTTTCTCGGACGGTTAATAATAATAATAATAATAAATGACATTTATATAACGCTCAACCCAGATTAAAGTACACAGGCTCTGAGCGCTTTACAATACAGTACAACGTACAACAGTAACATAAAATAGAGCATAGATGTGTGTTGCTCTTAGAGTATGTATCTGTATATAACTCCAAAGGTCTAGTATTTAAATTCCTGCATGTGGTTAAATGACGCATTTGATGTAAATGTACATTTTGTCAGCTTTACTTCTTTCATATTGAATTTCTTTCATATTGAATTTTAATGAGAGTAATGTATACGGTTTAAATTTTTTTATGTATACCTGCATGTGTTTTTACGGTCCTGTACAGCCAAGGAAAAT
>NW_004797469.1:0-4118 GCF_000002075.1 Aplysia californica | reverse complement strand
CTATAGGCGCTAAAACACTAACAGACTGACAAGATCTTTCGCTGTCTATGGCCGGGTACCCATTCCCACCTGGGTGAAGTGAGGAAAATTCGTATAAAGTGCCTTTCCCAAGGACACAACGTCGGGCCCGCGGCTCGAACCCCCGAACCTGCAACCTCACGATTTAGAGTCCAGTAGCCTAACCACCAGACCACCAACAACCTCACGATTTAGAGTCCAGTAGCCTAACCAACAGACCACTAACAACCTCACGATTTAGAGTCCAGTAGCCTGACCACCAGACCACCACCAACCTCACGATTACGAGTCCGCTAGCCTAACCAACAGACCACCAACAACCTCACGATTTAGAGTCCAGTAGCCTGACCACAAGACCACCACCAACCTCACGATTACGAGTCCGATGGCCTAACCAATAGACCACCGACAACCTCACGATTACGAGTCCGCTAGCCTAACGAACCACTAGATTAGAGGAGTTACCAGGGTGTAACATACAATGATACGACTATTTTTTTTTAAAAAAAGGTATTTGCAAGACAAAAAAGTCGTAGAAGAGTGTACGGAAGATTAGAGAGTGTTACTCGAGAGTAGCATCCAAAGAAAAAAAAAAGCCAGTTTAGTTTTAGTAAGTGTTTTACGGCACTTGCAACACAATAAGGTCACATAAGCGCCGAAGATTAGTGGTGTTACAAGTGAGTAACAAACACAAAAAAGGAGGAGGGGAGATAAAGACGACAGACGTTTGATAGGAAAGAAGGAGCAAACCACACCAGAGCACCCGCCAACCACCCACAAAGAAAAAAATATCCAGAAGATATCAGGACGATAGATGTTTGAATAAGAAAGAAGGTCCAGCCACCAACGTAACAGGCTTCAACATTTAAGGTTGCTATTTCAGTATATCACAGAAAACACTTAAATAAAAACAATCAAAATTATGTATATATATATATATATATAATATATATCTATACATATATCGAGACATATATATCTATGTTAACGTCTGAAACGATCAGACCCTCACAAAACGACATTTGACCCCCGACCTCACACCAAAAGACAATTGAACCCCGAGCTCACCTGTGTTCTGACCTCCACGGGGTGTTCAGGGTTGGCTTCAACTAGTGACTTGGTAGAAAATAAACCTAAATCTGGGGACACAAACACAGACTCCATAGGGTCAAATCGTATTAAAAAGCAGTGCACAATGAAAAAAAAGAGAAGAAAAAAAGAGAAAACAACAACAATACCTAATAATAAAAAACACAACAATACCACAGAAAAAACAAGTATTTTTAAACCTCATATGAAAATGTGCTCCCAAACTCGAGGTAAACACCCCCAAAAAAAAAAAAAAATAAAAAAAATTATAATTCCAAGTCAATAACAGACCCAGATATACCAAAGACCATTCAAATCTGAGATGGGCTATTCCAGGGTAACTGGCGGAACATTTCGACTATACTTCTTACAATAACATAAAAGAGGTCTTTTTTCATTCCCGTCATTAACCGTGCGTGCGCGTGTGTGGGCGTGCCCGCGTGTGTGGGCGTGTGTGGGCGTGCCCGCGTGTGTGTATAACTCACCTAGTTTGAGTGCCCCGGCAATCCCTCGTATAACGACGACCGGCTGCTGGTGGCAGAACTGCTGCAGCTGGATGGAGAAGGCATCTTTCTTGTTGTCCAGCTGGGGGAGTGACGGAAAAAAAAGTATCACAGGTCAGAGAGAGAGAGAGAGAGAGAGAGAGAGAGAGAGAGAGAGAGTGTGAGTGGATTACAGACATTTAATACATGTTTCTTTTCTTGAGTCAAAACTGTCATAAACTGACAAAACGCATTTTTTCATTCTGGCGCCAACATTTTTTATTTGCTAAATCGAAAGCCTGATCAGTTACCCTCCTTGTGTGAAAAAATCAAAGCGAAACTTTGCCTAGTTTTTTAAAATAAATTAGAATTCGAATTTCGGAAGCTCACTATTTTTAAATGATTACGCTGACAAAAAAACCTTTGTCTCGAAACAGCAGTGAATAAAAAAAAGGCGTTTTGTCAGCTAATGAGAGTAATGAGACGTGCATAGACAAATAATACAGTCATTTAGCGGTGGTAAAAAGTAAGACAGACAGACAGAAACAACCGAGGGAAAGTGAAGAAGTAGGACCTACCAGTTTCACAAGAGTAACAAGAGAGTAACAAACACAAAAAAGAAGGAGAAATAAGGACAATAGATGTTTGGTTAGAAAGAAACCACACCAGAGCACCCGCCGACCAACCATCCACATAGAGCTGCTGAATAGACAGACAGAGACAGTTGAAAGGTACTAGCCTGGGGTGCCCTCCAACAATCCCACCCTGAAAGACAGCAGTAGGAGGAGACAAGGAGAAGCAGTAGAAAGACAGCAGAAAGAGTCAGGAGCCTAGAGGAGGAGGCAAAGGAGGTGAGGGGGGTGGGGGCAGAAAGTGGAGACGAGAGCAAATGTCAGAACATTGTTAGAGAGCAAGAAAGGAGGAGAAAGGAGATCACTTTTTTTTTAGAGAAGAAAATTTTCCAGCTGCTGTTCAGATTCAAACCCGGGACCTATTGAAAGAGAGGAAAACACTGTAACACTGTAACCTCTCAACCACAAGAGCCCTCAGCAAACATCTATCGACAGTGCAGCCTCTCTATATCGACCTTCGATATAACGACATCCTCTGTATAGCGACATGGTGCCCAGCTCCCGATGTTTTCCTTATATATCATTAGTAATATTTTGGGTTGTCACTCTATAACGACAACTCTCTATAATGAAATTTTTTCTTGACCTGCTGATGCCGTTATAGAGAGGCTACACTGCACGCAATTTCACGCTCGCACACCAATCTCAGGGACTCACATAGACACTGGGCGTGGGTGGGTTGAGCGAGTCTTTGGGCAGCGCGGGTGTGGGGGCGGGCGGTGGGTGTGGGGGAGGGTGGTCCTCGCCCAGGATGCTGCTGAGGCTGCGGTGGACCAGACCTTGACCTTTGGTCAGCTCCATGATGCGGCCGCCGGCCATGGAGACATCCAGCGTGACCACAGCGGGCTTGACAGGCTTCTGCAGGAGGGAGGCGTCCACCGAGCTGCGCTTGAGCACCAGACCCAGCTCCTTGGTGGCGGAGACGGTGAAGATGTCCTGAGAGTACTTGCTGCTGCTGCTGCTGCCGCTGGAGTCCTTGTGGTGGTGGTGGTGACCTCCCCCGCCCCCCGCGACCTCGTCATCCTCGTCCTCGTTGTTACTCTCAGCGCCGTCGCCCCGCGTGGAGCCCTGCGGGGAGGAGGAATGTACGGAAGTCGAGCTGGGCGTGGCCGCACGGGCTCCCTGACCACTGGGGGTGAGGCGCCCTTGCTGCTGCTGCTGCTGCTGTTGAGAAGATGATGAGGATGAGGCTGATGATGATAGCGCCGACGACAAAGATGATAAGGCTGCGACTGTACTGTTGTTATTATTACTACTACTACTGCTGCTGCCTGCTAGACAGGTCGGAGGTGGTGGTGGTGGGTTGCTGGCCGCACCGACGCTAGTTGAGGCCACACCGGAAGTGCTGCTGCTGCTGTTACTGCTGCCACTGTTGATATTGCTGCCTAAGAGATTGTCTGAAGATAACGGCGGGATCTGCAATGAGGAGGATGATGACAACGATGATGACAACGAAGACGCAGACGGCTGGGAAAGAGGCGGTGGCGCAGAGCCCCCGAGACCGGAATCCGACGAGCCACCGCCAAACGGGGATGAAGACGACGAAGAAAGCGAGGCCATGCCTCCCTTCCTGTCCCCGGCCATCTGCGCCATCTGAGCGAGCACGTCCTCCGCCATGGCGATGTCCTGAGAGGAGAACGGGAACTTCTCGTCCAGAGCCTTGGAGGAGCTACCCCCGCCGCCCGCCGCCTCCCCGAGGCCCCCCATGAAGGAGGAGGAGGGTAGAGGGCCCCCGGAGCCCAGCTGGAGGGAGGAGGAGGAGGAGGAGGGGGGAGGAGGCATGGCCGGCAGGCAGGGTTGGGGGAGTCCCCCCGAGCCCCCCACGCCGAGGGGAGACAGAGTAGATGAGGGCAGAGCCCCAGCACCTGGTGGAGAGATAATGATAATGATAATAATA
>NW_004797468.1:1193608-1194930 GCF_000002075.1 Aplysia californica | reverse complement strand
TCAGGGGGTCTGCTGGGGTAATAATAGTTGTAAAGCGCATAGAGCATGCTTTTGAGCATGGATATGCGCTATATAAATGCAATTATTATTATTATTATTTTAAATGTGTAAATTGCTGCTTTTAAACTGAATTTTGACTACATATTTTTAGATATATTTTCAACCATTCTAACTGGCAAAGTAACACTAAATTGTGTGTTATGAGCTTACTAGAAAACGACCAACTTGGGTCTCGCACGCTCATAATAGGCTTACTTATATATATATATGACTTCTTACTTATTGCAGTTGCGAGCTTCCTAAACTTATTACCAAACTGAAGCCGAAAGCAGAGCTTGTAGGCCTACTTAATAACTTACAAGTTATTCTTACACCATAGCTTTCCATCCCGACAATCGAACTGAATCTAGTAACTTCCTAGTTTTGTGATTTTTGCCCACTGGTTTTGTGATTGTTTGTACTGTTGATTACCTCACACTCCCAGACTCTGTGATTCGGTGACGTCTGCCGCTGTTTTTCTTAACGTTCCGAGCACGCGCGGCTGTACAGCTGCTCCTTACGCTCACACAGCTGAATAAAAAACTCTTTAAAAACAAAACTTCTGGAGTTTCTTGTTTTTGTCACAATAATAATAATAATGGATTGTAAATGTCTGTTGACATCCACCCCTAGGCGCTCATATTACATAATAATATGACCTTATGCAGTTGTGGGCGCCGTAAAACCTTACCAAAACAAAAACACCTTATATCAGTTAGGAGGAGGACGGCTTTATGTCTGCGGGTCACTCGTGTTGTCGGGGCCAGCCTGGGTCCCAGGCTATGAGGGATACACCATACACCGTCACACAGACAGGCGCAGATACCCTATAAACTCCCCCCAACCCCAGATGTTTACATTCACTTGTGAATGGTCCATTTTTAGATTAGTTTTAGTAAGGTTTTATGACGCTCGCAACTGCATATGGTCATATGAGCGCTAAGGGATGTGTGTCAACAGAGAAGTCCATACAGGGAATCAGGCTTACTCTGCTCACCTCTCTAGCCTCAATGCTTCGACTATCAAGGCACCCCGGAAAGAGCGGGCCACAAGAGAGTGACAAACATACAAAAGAAGTTACAGGGAAAATGACAATAGTAAGGATGAGGAAAGAAAAAGCAGCAGTTCCCCCTGTGTTATACCCAAGACATTGATAAATCAGCCCATTTACAATTTACAATTCTACTGTGCATACAAACACGTTATGTCCCCCCTATAGGAATGGCCTAAAGACACTTCAGTCAGTAGCACCACACAGGTGTATGCGTGTGTGTGTGTGGGGG
>NW_004797468.1:1186756-1189326 GCF_000002075.1 Aplysia californica | reverse complement strand
GACAGTGTGTTCATCTATCTGTCAATGTGACAGTGTGTTCATCTATCTGTCAATGTGACAGTGTGTTCATCTATCTGTCAATGTGACAGTGTGTTCATCTATCCATCACTGAAGGAAATGAGTACACAGAAGAGACTACATGAGCACACACATACAAAAAACATCAAAGGAGAAAACCTCACTTGTACGTCTCCACCAAAGAAAATGACATGCCGCTTGCAGTCCTTGACCTGCCCATGCACATAAACGTCATTCACTTTTCCCGCATCACCTTTGACCCCCGACAGACGTCGACTGATGGAGGCACTACTGCCGTCCACAGCTTGGGCCATGACTCTGGAGGAGGATGTGCTAAATAATCTGAAAATGTTCAAAAACCTTCATTAACCCTTTGTCTCCTGAATTTTTTACCACTCTTTGAAAGAATCTAATTTAGGTCAGTCAGGACAGGGTGGGTCACTTACACACTATTATGAAATATTGGGTTCTTTTATTGCTATTTGGGCGCTCATATCATAAGACCTTATATATGCAGTTGCGAGCGCTGTAAAACCCTCTACTTATTTAACAAAAAATTTAAAGGGCTATTCACATCTCGTATACAAGTACTTAACTACACTTATTTATTGGGCTATTCTAATAGGCTAAGTAAGTTTTAACCCCCCCCTCCCGGTGTTCTTTTTGGGCTACACAGGCCAACATAACCAAACATCCCTCCCCTCTGAACCTGTGGAGCTCATTGGTTGCAACTGTAGAATAGCACTCTGTCTTGTTGTCTTAGCTTCGTAGCGACACTTTCGCCTCTGAGTAGATTCTTGATACTCAATGCCGAATGCTTCGCATGAATGAACGAACAAAGTCTCAACAGATCAGATCACATAGATTTTAGATCCAATTAATCACAACATGGAAATAAAGAATTAGACCCATATGTTCTATCATTTTTTACCTATTTCAAAAGATTAATTATGAGGAAAAACATGGGGACATCACCCCCCCCCCCCCCCTAACCTCCTAAATTTTTATTTTGTCTCAAGAAGGCATCATTCCCCCTCCCACCAAACACAAGTAGGCCTAGACTAGTAGCGAGACACTATTAAAAGCCATCAAATTGTTTTGTTTTTAAAATTAATTTGAGATCATGGAGTCCCTGGATATAAAAGTCAGACTCAATGTAGTATATACACTCAATAATCATGAAAAATTAAAATTGACACAAATTTTCAAATAAACCAAAAATGGCTAGATCTAGAATCTATACCTGAGCCTGAGACGGGAGTGAAAGTTTGAAAAATACCAAAATCTCATTGTCAATTATTGACAATCCCCCCCCCCAAGTTCCCAAGTCAAAGTAGACAGAGTCTAGATCTAGAAAGAATCTAGATCTAGATTTCTAGTAGTCTAGCATCAGCATCATCATCATGGTCAAAGATAGGAGGAGGCATCCATTACTAGCGTCCTTAGTGATACGAAGTCGGTTTTTCTTCTTTTGACCATTAATTACAACACATAAAGTTAGCCTATAGATCTAGTAACGTAGACATTACATTCGATCCTTTGTCATCGGAGCATTTTGTAGTCTCTTTCCGAGCCGTCATCAGCTGACAGTCAAGTGCAGCAGTCGCAGTCAATCGTTCGTGACAACCTCGACAACTACAACATTCGCTCTTTGAAAAAACACACACAAAAAACGCGAGAGTTCCTTCCCTTTTAGTTAGATTATAATTATACATTGTGCAAATAGTATTTCTTCCTTTGCCTGGAATGACGGGCATCTATTTACACAATTTCTCACTGTTGACTGCTTGCTATTTCCGCTTCCGTGTCGGAAGTCAGATTTCCTTGTTTTGTTATAAATCATATCGTGTGTTGTTTGTAAACGGCAGTGCGACGTTTGACACCTGATCCAGTGATTGACTTCTTGAAAATAAAGTGGTATGCGGCATGAAGGCCTAGATTCTAGATTCTAGGATCTACCTTTGTATGTAGACTAGATCTATATTCTAGATCTAGATCTATCTAGATCTAGATTCTAACTTTTTATGTAGATCTAGATTCTAGATCTAGGCCTACACGACACGGCTTCTAATCTAAGTCACCCTCCTCCGCCTCCGTCAGTGCGACACAGGACGCAAGTTCCTTCCACGGTTGTCGGTTGGCACACTCTTTTCTAGACTAGATCAAGATTCTAGATCTAGATCTTTATTTCAGAGATGATACAATTTTCAAGTGGATCGGACTATTCTAAGTCTAACTACTTCTAGATCTAGATTCTAGATCTAGATCTATAATCTAGATCTAGATATAGATCTAAGTAGTCGTTGCCAAGAGAAGTAAAATTGCCCTGCTTTGGGGGTCAAACACCACCACAGTAGATCTAGATCTAGATCTAGAAATCTAGATCTAGATATCTATGTATTTTTGCGGGTCTGCAGGTCACACCACATCATGACATGTTCCATGCCATGACCACTTACTATTTAAAGTTAACGAAGTGATTATTCGGACTCGAGTCCGAATATGAAAAAATGTTATTCGGACTCTGATTCTTGTCCAGCATGACATCACTT
>NW_004797468.1:1183323-1186117 GCF_000002075.1 Aplysia californica | reverse complement strand
CTAAAAAATGGCGGAAAATTGGAAGCACTGAACGTTAGATCTATAGAACGAAGACACTTCCTTTTTTCCGGACCCGAGTCCGAATAACATTTTTTCATATATCGGAATTCGGACTCGAGTCCGAATATGAAAAAATATTATTCGGACTCGAGTCCGAATAACGACGGCCTTCCTCCTTTGCCTGGAATGACAGGCATCTATTTACACAATTTCTCACTGTTGACTGCTTGCTATTTCCGCTTCCGTGTCGGAAGTCAGATTTCCTTGTTTTGTTATCATATCGTGTGTTGTTTGTAAACGACAGTGCGACGTTTGACACCTGATCCAGTGATTGACTTCTTGAAAATAAAGTGGTATGCGGCATGAAGGCCTAGATTCTAGATCTAGCTTTGTATGTAGACTAGATCTAGAGTCTAGATTCTAGCTTTTTATGTAGATCTAGGCCTACACGGCTTCTAAGTCACCCTCCTCCGTCAGTGCAACACAGGACGCAAGTTCCTTCCACGGTTGTCGGTTGGCACACTCTTTTCTAGATCTAGATTTTTATTTCAGAGATGATGCAATTTTCAAGTGGATCGGACTATTCTAAGTCTAACTAGATCTAAGTAGTCGTTGCCAAGAGAAGTAAACTTGCGCTGCTTTGGGGGTCAAACACCACCACAGTATGTATTTTTGGGGGTCTGCAGGTCACACCACATCATGACATGTTCCATGCCATGACCACTTACTATTTAAAGTTAAAGTCTAGGTTACATTCTAGTCTAGATTGTAGATCTAGTAATCTAGTATAAACACTGTCGCAGTTCTGATCAATTATTTTAAAGAAATCGAACTAAATAATTGGGGTAGAAAGCCCCCCCTCCCTGAATACCAGTTATTTTGTCTCACGTTCCTTTCGTCACACTGGTGCAGTCAAGACGTCACTGTCATCTCGTCCCACCCCATCAAATCCACAAGGTTAAAGGGAGACGGTGATTTCATAGCACACTTGTGAACATCAAATGTGCATTGTCATGGCAATTGCAAATCACCCCCCAAAAAGGAAAGGTTGGGTGTGTGTGTGGAAGGACGGGGGGGGGGGGGCTGTGCAAGTCGTCGTGCCTACCTAATCAGCTACACCGTTCGTTAATATGTAGGCCTATTGACAATATTGAAATCTATCGTCGTATCGAAATGATCATCATCATCATCCAGTGGCGATCATGGTTCTCCATTCATTCCTTTGATCGGATGCTCTCGAAAAAGCTACGTTTCCCTGATCTTTCCCTGTTACCCATTTGTTTAGGTTCCCTAAGTAGGTTGTTCTGGGCCACCCCTGCCTCTCTTGCCCTCAATTTTGCCAGTGAGAGGTAGATGTTCAAGACACTTATGTCTATTCAGGTGTCCCAAAAACTGCATTTTTGTCGTTTCCTGATTGTTTTTAACAGTGAGCGTCCCACGTGGGCTTCATCGAGCACTACCTCATTTGATTTCTTTTCCTTCCACGATACTCTTAGCAGTCTCCTAAGAAACCACATTTCTGTTGCTTCTGTTTTTATTGTCACTGTCTTTAGTGATTGTCCAGCATTCACAGCCATATAGAAGGGTTGACCAAACATAGCATTTCAGAACTTTCATTTTGGTGTTCATTGAGATGTTTCTATTTTTGAGGATTGGGCTCATTTTATTTAAACTAGCCTTAGCCATTGTAATTCTGGGTATACACATCGTATGATTCCTTTTGTTGGAGTTTGCTGCGGCTAGTCAGTTGTGAGATGGATGTCATAAAAACAAGTTACTGAGTGTGTCATAACTGTGTACTGTAAGGTCTTTTCCTCAAATGTAATCATGTACAATGTGATGGCTCTCACCTGTTTATATGTAAAATGTTTCTTGCTTAATGTACCTGCCGTACCGTAGACATTTCTCCCTTTCAGAGTCCTTATTAATCCCTTATTCTTCAATGGGGTCGCTAATACTAATTCTTTTTTTGTTTTTTCCCACGCCGTTTCAGGTGAAAGTTTGGTGGCCCGCGTGTTGCGCCTGGAAGCCAGGTGATCATGTCGTTCCAGCTCAACATGCCGCCGTCTGCTGTGGCCAGGAAGCTGAAGCAGGAGCAGGGGGAGGATGGGGACGAGCCTCGCAAACAGTCGAGGGAGGAGTGGAAGAAGGAGAGGGAACTGGAGGAGATGAGGAAGGCCGGTACCGCGCCCGCCATGAAGGATGAGGAGGGGAAGTAAGTCCTGTCTTTTTTTACATTCACATTTCAGGGGAAAAAATTCGGTACCTGTTTCTAAAATGATACCACTGTTTAGTTGATGAAATAAAGTATGTTTGACTGCTTTGTCACTTTTTCCTTTATCACTATCTCCGGATTGTGATTAATCAATGATTTAGCTGTCGCTTTCTCATTGTAGCATGGTTTAAAAAAACCCATTTCTTCAGTCTACTTCCAACTGAGGCCATAGTGCAAATACATTTTGAAGACTTGTTCTCGATCCCGGTGCTGTATAATCTATTGAGGTCAGGGGAAAGTCGAGAGAAACAGTTGAAGTTTTTCGTAGTTTTGTAAATTTCCATATATTTCCACCGTTCTGACTTCGGGAGTTTCTAAGACTTTTGTATGACACGGATGCTGTAATGGGCACAGTAGAGACATTTTCTATCATTAAGTTATGGAGGGTATAATGTCTTAATGGGCACAGTAGAGACGTTTTCTATCATTAAGTTATGGAGGGTATAATGTCTTAATGGGCACAGTAGAGACGTTTTCTATCATTAAGTTATGGAGGGTATAATGTCTTAATGGGCACAG
>NW_004797468.1:1177619-1181455 GCF_000002075.1 Aplysia californica | reverse complement strand
GTGTGTGTGTTCGTGTGTGTTGATGTGTGTTCGTGTGTGTTGATGTGTGTGTGTGTGTTGATGTGTGTGTGTGTGTTGATGTGTGTGTGTGTGTTGGTGTGTGTGTGTGTGTGTTCGTGTGTGTTGATGTGTGTTCGTGTGTGTTGATGTGTGTGTGTGTGTTGATGTGTGTGTGTGTGTTGGTGTGTGTGTGTGTGTGTTCGTGTGTGTTGATGTGTGTTCGTGTGTGTTGATGTGCGTGTGTGTGTTGATGTGTGTGTGTGTGTTGATGTGTGTTGGTGTACGCGTGTGCGTGTTTGGCATTTGCTGGCCAATCAGTGTAGATTTCCCTCTCTCCCCCTCTAAGGGTACGCTGACGGCACTGACAACTGGTCAACAAACACTTTTCTCTACTTGCCCAGCTAGTTTGGGTCTTCTTTCAACAATGTGACTGTGGTCAGCAGCAGTGATTGTCTCTCTGTGTATGTCTTCTTTTGTCTGAATGTAGGTAAATACAGTGTAACACAGATAGCTCTGATTGGTCGGGACTGGCCTTGGTAGTTTGAGGGATCCGTCGTTCGAGGAATGTCTTACAAAGATAGAGAAGAAAGAAAAAGACAGGACGGCAGACACAGTTCGACGGATGCGTGATTTCTAGTCTTCTGTGTTTGACCTATCCGTGTTTTATTTCACGTATTTGAAAGGCGGGTGGTTGGAGGGTGCTCTGGTGTGGTTTGCTCCTTCTTTCGTATTAAACACCTATCGTTCTGATCTCTCCTGTGGGTGGTTGGCGGGTGCTCTGGTGTGGTTTGCTCCTTCTTTCGTATTAAACTCCTATCGTCCTTTTCTCCTCTCCTTCTATTTTGTGTTTGTTACTCTCTTGCAACACCTCTTTTCTTTGGCACTTATGACCTTATTGTGTTGCAAGTGCCGTAAAACACTAACACTAAATAAGTTTGACTGACGATGTCTTGTTCTCCTCCCTAGGGTCCTGTGGCCGTGAAGTTCCGGAAGGGGGCGTGTGCCAACTGTGGAGCCATGACACACAAGAAGAAAGACTGTCTGGAGGTAGGTCGCAGAAGTCGTTGGTCTCGTCTCCACGTCTGATGTGATCTCAATGTCTGTGCTACTTCATGTTTTGTTTTAGTAGAGTTTTTTTGTGTGTTTTAGTAGAGGTTTTTACGGCGCTTGCAACTGCACAAGGTCATATGAGCGCCAAGGGGTGGATGTCAACAGAGAAGTCTAAACGAGGAATCAGACTTACTCTGCTCACCTCTCTAGCCTCAACAGCACAAAGTCTGCTTCGACAATCAAGGCACCCCGGAAATAGCAGTTCACAAGAGAGTGACAAACTCACAAAAGAAGTAGAGGAAAAATGACGATAGTAAGGATGACGAAAGAAAAAGCAGCAGTTCACCCTTTCTGCTGTTGAAGCTAGAGAGGTGAGCAGAGTAAGCCTGATTCCCCGTTTGGACTTCTCTGTTGACATCCATCCCGTGGCGGGTGATGTGGTGTAAATGTTGATGGTGGGGATATTTTGTGGGGAGGGGCGGGGGGGAGTGGCACGTCAGCTGATGTGGTGTAAATGTTGATGGTGGGGATAGTTTGTGGGGAGGGGCGGGGCGGGTGACAGCGTAGGAAGTGGTAGGATCTTTCCAGTGCAGATTTTTGTTTAGATTTTATTGTTACATATGCTCATTGGCTCACACCGTATGTATTTTTACACTGTTACGTATGCTCATTGGCTCACACCGTATGTATTTTTACATTGTTACGTATGCTCATTGGCTCACACCGTATGTATTTTTACAATGTTACGTATGCTCATTGGCTCACAGCGTATGTATTTTTACACTGTTACGTATGCTCATTGGCTCACACCGTATGTATTTTTACATTGTTACGTATGCTCATTGGCTCACACCGTATGTATTTTTACAATGTTACGTATGCTCATTGGCTCACACCGTATGTATTTTGACTTATTTTTTACTTTGCACAGCGGCCGAGGAAGGTGGGTGCGAAATTCACAGGGGCCATGATCGCACCAGACGAACACGTTATCCCACAGCTCAAGATGAACTACGAGGGCAAGCGCGACATGTGGAATAATTTTGACGCGGAAGAGCACCAGAAACGACTGCAGGACGAGTACAAGGAGATAGAGGAGGTGCGCTGCTGCCAGTTTCTTACTTTTATGTTGTTTGTTTACCTCCCAGCCCCATGCGTGTATATTATGGGCATCGCTTGTACCTCCCTCCGTCCCAAGAGGGTGTATTCTCAGTTTTGGGGAGGTACCGAATTTTGTGCTTTTTTCGAAATTAGCGAACCTACTTAAACTTTAATTTTCGTTATAATGTTTTGTTCATTTACTTTTAAACATTGTCATGTGCGAGATCTATCGTCGAAACCTCGTTACAAAGATACTGCATCACTTTTTAGAAGGCACACCTGTTTTTCTGAACTACCGCTGTATTGTCCGGGACTGGGGTTAGGGGGTGCACAACAATGAGTGTGGCTGGAAGGGTTAAATTTCTCGTTGTCTAAGTTTCTGAGTGAGTGATGTAGTCCCAATTGGTTCCCTATCCCAACAGACGGAATGTGACTGTTGTAGTCGACTCGCGAGACAGTCTGACTGAGGGTTCACCAAACTTTTTTTCACAGTGAGACAGATAAGTGAGAGAATGCGGAGAGCTTCTACAGATTGCCGTGTCGCTCAATACAGTACTCGGACTTAGAGGAAAAACACTTTCATAACTTTCAAGTTTGTCAGTTTTTTCTGGTATGGAGGCATGAAATGCCAGATGAGAATCAGACGTCAGCCATCTATAGTTTGTCCTTTATTTCTCTTGGGAAATACTCGTAGAAAACCCATATCATCCCATCCCTCCCCCCCCCCTTCGCCCATTTGTTCAAGTTTGAGTCAATTGCTCTTTGTCTAGCTCTACCTCTTGTATATTTTGTCTTCTGAAAATTACAGATGAGTGTGTTCATTCACTTTCTTTCTGTGGGTGGTTGGCGGGTGCTCTGGTGTAGCTTGTTTTTCGTCTTTGCCTTCCAACGTCTATCGTCCTGATCTGTCCCCCTTCTTTTTCGTGTCTGTTACTCTTTTGTTACACCTCTAATCTTCGGCACTTATATGACCTTATTGTGTTGCAAGTGCCGTATAACTCTTACTAGAACAAGATTTTCTTTCTCTGTGCCCAGGCTAAGAGAGCGCTGAAGGAAAAGTCTCTGGACGAGTCACTCATGACAGGGAAAGGACCGACCGACGCTGAGAATGGGGTACGTGTTTTACGGAGTTGTCTCTTCTCTGTGATTCTACAAAATGTGCTGGCCTGAAATATTTGTTCTTTTTCTTTATTAAAGAAGAGCAGTTTGGACTAGAAGACAGTTTGAAGAAATTAGATTTGAGTATTGCTTTACGGCTCAGATAAAGAATTTATTGCATGGGTTATGGTGATAGATCATGATTTGTGAGGCATGCGCCGTAAAACTTTACTAAAACAAAACAAACTGAAGTCTGTGTCCGTAAGATATGGGAAAAATTCAAAATTTCCTACCACTGGAAATGTTTAATGTGTCCTGCGCACTCATATGACTTTATGCAGTTGCGAGTGCTGTAAAACACTTACCAAACAAAGATGAGTTGAATAGGATGTAACATGTTTGACGTGCGTGTGTGTGTGTGGGCGTGTCCCCAGGAAGCGGCCAGCGACGGGGAGGATGAGGACAAACACTACACAGAGGAGATGGACATGCCGGGCCAGAAGTTTGAGACCAAGCAGAGGATCACAGTCCGCAACTTGAGGATTAGGGAGGACACCGCCAAGGTGGGTCATTTGTGGGGGACTGTG
>NW_004797468.1:1175084-1176340 GCF_000002075.1 Aplysia californica | reverse complement strand
TAATAATAATAATAATAATAATAATAGACAGCATTTGTACAACAAATATTGCCGCCCAACAGTAAGCTCTATGCGTGTGGGTGTAAGTGTGAGGGGTGTGTATGTAAGTGTGTGTGTGCGTGTTTGTGTAAGCGTGTATGTGTTTGTGTGTGCGTGTACGTGTACGTTTGTGTGTGTTTGTGTTCGCATGTTTGTTTGCGTGCGTGTCTGTGTATATTTGTCAGCATGTGTTTGTGTATGTGTTTTTGTGTGCGTGTGTCTTTGCCTGTGTTTGCGTTCATCTTTGTATCTGTGTGTGAACCTGTGTACATGAATATCTGTGAGTGTTTCAGTGTGTGTGAGTGTGTGTGTGTGTGTGTGTGTGTGTGTGTGTGTGTGTGTGTGTGTGTGTGTGTGTCAGTGTCTGTATGCGTTTGTGTGTTAGAGCGTGTGTATGTGTGTTATTGTGTGTGCATGCGAGTGTCTATGTGTATGTGTATATGTGCGTGTTAGTGTGTGTGTGTATGTGTATGTGTGGGTTAGTGTGTGTGTATGTGTGTATATGTGTATGTCAGTGTTTGTATGTGTGTGTCAGTGTTTGTATGTGTGTGTGTGTTTGTGTGTTAGTGCGTGTGTATGTGTGTTAGTGTGTGTGCGCAAGTGTGTAAATGTGTATGTGTATATGTGCGTGCTAGTGTGTGTGTGTGTGTGTGTGTGTGTTAGTGTGTGTATATGTGTATATGTGTATATGTGTATGTGTGTTAGTGTGTGTCTATATGTGTGTATGTGTGTTTGTGTGTGTTAGTGTGTGTATGTTTGTATGTTTGTATGTGTATTAGTGTGTGTATGTGTGTATGTGTGTGTGTGTGTGTGTGTGTGTGCGAGCGTGCGCGTGTGTGTGTGTGTATATGTGTGTGAGTGTGTGTGTCCGCTAGACGGGGAAGGAATGAGAGAGTCCCATAGCTAGGCAGAGAGCGATTAAGCTGTGTTTGATCAAGGATTTATAGTTTTATCTCCTCACAGCCGGACAGTACTACGGGCACGCTAGTTGGGATCTGTAATAGTTTCACCCACGTACAGGGCATGACCCGGGACTCACACCTGACAGAAAGCATGACTGTTGTACTATTGTATTTGTGTGTGCGTATGTGTGTGGGTTTTTTAAACAATAACAATAACAATAACAACATCATCATCATAACAATGATAACAACAACAATTATAATCATCATCATCATCATCATCATCATCATCATCATCATCATCATCATCATCAT
>NW_004797468.1:1173083-1174166 GCF_000002075.1 Aplysia californica | reverse complement strand
TTTGTTTGTTTGTTTGCTTATTTGTTTGTTTGTTTGTTTGTTTGTTTGTTTGTTTGTTTGTTTGTTTGTTTATTTGTTTGTTTGTTTATTTGTTTGTCTCTTAACCAATACATTTACCTCTGGGATGGTTCGTTACTGTGACCGGGCAGAACTCACAGGAATTCTGTAAATCTGCGGGACCGGCTTCTGCCTCATGCACTGGAAATAATGTCAGTAAGACGTGAACATTGACTTTTGGGGATACCGGAGTGGGAGGGTGGAGGGTGGAGGGGGGGGCTGGCAGTTGAATCTCTCTGCATGGTTTACAACAGTCAAGTCAAACGTTTGGAAAAAGTGTCCAGTCCAGGTCATACAAAGAACTGTTAACAAATGAATAGAACGCCAACCATCAAATCCAAAAGTTACTTTGGAATATTTGAACTTCAGATCCCAGCTCATGGACAACACTCGGAGACGCAACAAAGGTCGACTTTGCCAAACATCAAATCGCAACACCAAAAAGAAAAAAACCCAAATCATTTCAGTTACGAAAACGACAACAGGCAGAAATTATACAAACAATTTAGGGGGATCTTTCCTTTTTGGAGTGGGGATGGGGCTTTTTTTTCTTTCTTTTTTTTCAGACATTGCTTTCCCCAGCGTCTTCAGTGAAAAGGGAAGCAACAAACAAACAAAAAAGGAGACGTCAACTTTTACTGCTCAACTGGTCTGGAAATGTGGGTCTTTACGAAAGACTCACCACATTTTTTGTTTCAACATTCACGACTTCTCAGACTGCAATGGCCTACAAAACAACAACTCATCTTTGTGTTTCTATTTCTGGTTTTAGGAGTTTTCATTATCCCTGCAACTCTCCCGGCTCTCCGCCTGGTGTCAGTTTTGTCCCAAACGGGGAGGCGGAAATAGCAATTGTCTCCCTTCACACTCGTTTATTAGTCGCTGTTGTCCTGGGCCGGAAGTGCTGGCGGTGGGTTGAAAAGGTTCACGGACTTTGGTCGGTGATACCAGAGAGGGTTTACAGTAATGTTAGTATAACTGTAAACTCTCTGGTGATACTGTTCTTTTTGTTAGTGTAGGTGGTTA
>NW_004797468.1:1169799-1171079 GCF_000002075.1 Aplysia californica | reverse complement strand
ACACACACACACACACACACACACTTACATACACACAGACAAACACACGCGTACACACACAGTCACATACCTGCGTTTACTCATGCATTGTACACGACAAAGTGAGAGCTAGAAATTGGGGGTGGGTTGAATTGATTGATTAATTATGTAATAAAATATTTGTGTAAACAGCTGTTTCGAACAAAACAATCAGTTGGAACAAACATTTGAAGGTACATTTAAGATAGCTTTTACATTTAAGACATATCTAATCCCCTCTTTTGCCGAAATCTTACTCCAATCTTTAAAAAAAGATAACAAACCTAACAAATCGTGAAAGGATCACATTGACTGCATGCACAATTAAACATGTTCATATCGCCTTCACAGTTTTACTTGTTGTTGGGGTTTTTTGTATTTTGTATTTTGTTTTTCATAATTCGTGTTCTTCTTCTACTCATTTTTTCTAATATCTTACATAAGAGCAAGAGTTTATTTTCAACTATTTCTATACAGAGACGTTGCATCTTTTGCAAGATACAAATATGTATGTGTAATGTGTATCATATGATATTATTACAAGAAACAGAAGGAAAGCAATCACTAACTGATTTATTTCCTCCCCTTTAAACTGCTTCTTCTTCAGACAAAAACATGAATCGTAGACAAATTCCTTTGATTTTGAAATGCTGATATCGTACCTGGCTTTGATGAAAAGTTGTTGTGTTATCCCACGCCATCATAAGGGTTGAAAAGATTCACGTTCGGCTGCAGTGTGTAAGCCTTATGAAGAAATTAGTACATTTTACGCCTACGAAACGCTCATTGTCCAGTAAGTTACGTCATTATCTTGATCAGCTTGACGCCCCAAGAGCCGGAAATCAGCTCTGCAGGCGACATTTTTATCGACCTTCACAATTTGTGAACGATCGGTGGAAGGGAGAGAACCGAGGAAATAGTTGGGAGTCCTCACCCTCACCTTCACCCTGTATTCAAGAATTTCGATATTGGTCGGAGCTGGGCACGGTTGTTGTTGTTGTTGTTGTTGTTGTTGTTGCTGTTGTTGTTGTTAGGTGGGGGGGTTGGGGGGGTTTGTTTTGCTCTCTGAAATATGTGATCCACTCGTGGTAGAGAAGATTTAACAAGCTAATTTAAAACGGTGAAATTATTGAAGAGAATTATTGCTGCCAAAATTTCGTGTTTCCGTTACAGATGTTTAGATATCCTCGTGAAGGTGGGAAATGTTTTACTTTTGTTTTGTCTCTTTCTGGATGGAGGAGGAGGAGGAGGAGGAGGAGGAG
>NW_004797468.1:1167162-1167933 GCF_000002075.1 Aplysia californica | reverse complement strand
ACAGACAAAGAGACAGACAAAGAGACAGACAAAAAGACAGACAAAGACAGACAAAGACAGACAAAGACAGACAAAGACAGACAAAGAGACAGACAAAGACAGACAAAGAGACAGACAAAGAGACAGACGAAGAGACAGACAAAGAGACAGACAAAGACAGACACAGAGACAGACAACGAGAGAATAAAAGATGGACTATGGGAGAAAGAAAAAGAGCGAAATAGACAGAAGGTCAGGCAGACAGGCAGAGATAGACAAGCTGATAGACAGACGGGGTCATTAACAGAGGCGCAGACTAAGGTTAGATAGAAAACTAATGGGTTAGGGAGAGAGAGAGGGTGTAGTGGAGAGAGAGGGTGTAGGGGAGAGAGAGGGTGTAGGGGATAGATGAGGTGAAGGGGACAGGGAGGGTGTAGGGGAGAGAGAGTGTGTAGGGTAGAGAGAGGGTGCAGGGGAGAGAGAGGGTGTAGGGGAGAGATGAGGTGAAGGGGAGAGAGAGGGTGTAGGGGAGAAAGAGGGTGGGGAGATGGAGAGTGTGGTAAGTGGGAAACTAAGGAAGAAATGAAAGAAAAACAACGAAACAATAGAGAGAAACAGGGGGCTTTCGTGGCTTAGAAGTTAAGGTGCTCGCCTATCATTCAATAGGTACAGGGTTCGAATCCGGATAGCGACGGAAATTTTCTTCTCTAAAATGTCACCTTTCATCTCCTTTCCTGCTCTCTAGCAATGTTCTATCGTCTGCTGTCATCTCCACTTTTGCCCCCGCCGCCA
>NW_004797468.1:1160567-1164997 GCF_000002075.1 Aplysia californica | reverse complement strand
CCCGCCATATTTTACCTCTTCGGTTAGCCGTAATGAAACAAGCTTTCCTGTAGAGCCACAAACAATTTCCCACGAGGACGCTAAAGTATTGTCTTATACCTTATCTTACTGGTCACGTTATTGATTGATTGATTGATTGATTGATTGATTGATTGATTGATTGATTGATTGATTGGTTGATTGATTGTTGGTTGGTTCGGTTGGTTGGTTGGTTGATTGATTGTGCAAGTTTTACGCGCCATCGAAACAATTTAGGTAATTTTGGAGGTGGGGCCTCCTACCAATGTATCTGTATAGCCAATGTCAGACCAGGTGGGGAAAACGGCGCTTGTAGTAGAAAACTTCTACAATTACAATTTTATTACAAGTGGGATACAAAAGCCCAACTGACAGATGGGAATCCCCAACAAAAAGTGTTTTTTTTTCCCCCAAGCGGGGGTTGAACTCGTATCTTTTGCATGCGACGGGGAAGAGTCTGGCCATTCCACCTCTCACAGTGTGCCAACCATACAACGATCCGTTATGTGATGATGTAGCAGTACCTTCATTCTTTCCGATCCCATCACACTTGACGTCTGGTCGGTATCTAGACCATCGTAATAATATACTGGGCCATCCTTCTGTGTTCATGTGTTGGCCTATACAGCTTCTCTTGCAATGTCAATTATAGTTATACAATTACCGGGTGCCCATTGGCACGATCGGGTCGGGTCGGGTCGGGTCGGGTTGGGTCGGTTTGTTAGCCAGGTTGAGGGAGCAAAGCGATTATCGTGGTGTTTGTTTTGAGGCGACGAGTCGGGTGATCGACCCGACCCGACCCGATCCCATCTCGCAACGGGCACCCGGCATTAGGCTTTCTTACCACCTAGGGTTGGCCACATGACACAAGACATTACTTCTCTCACGGTCCAGTGTGTCCTGCAGTGCTGGGGGATTTGTTCCTCTCTTTGGTCCGCTCCTCCACACTGGCATGTTAGTGCATGCGCACTAGTTTACAATAAAGTTATGTGCATGTGTTGTCCGAGTCTTGTGTTCTGGTGTCTGTGGGGCTTTAGATAGTGCTTTTATGAATGAGAGAGTTTGTATTTATGTGTAGTTAATGCTCTTGTCTGGCTGCTCTTTCTGCACACCCAGCTTTGCCATTCATGTAGTTGTTTGATTCCAGAGAAGACACGCCAAAACAAAAGCCACTATAGTGCGGTCAAAAATTCGCGGTGCAACTTATCCTCAAATATATCTCTTTAACGGGTGAATAAATGCCATCCATACTTCGCATAGCAGTTTGTATCAATTTGTCTTAACTAAATCATATTTTTCTAGAACAATTGGGGGTCGATTTTTAAAAAACCTTTTCTTCATAAATTTACATAAAATACTTGAAATCTCTGTCATTGTATTGTTCCCAGCACTTCCCGCTTCTCACACACATTTTGGTTACGCATATGACCTACGTCACAGCTCATCAATGACAATGTTTACTTCCAAAACTTGTTACAAGAAATTATTGTTAAAGTGAACACATTTTTTTCATTAATGGCTCTCAAAACATGAGTTCAATAAGCATAATGTCCCGATTAGAAAAACATGACGGACTTGCTATCAAAAGCGATATTGCCCCAGCTGTAAACATTTAAAAATCTTTAGAAACCACGCACTTGGATTTGTATTAGTATTCATTAAGGAATTTTGTAGAATACAGCTTACAGGTGTTTACAAAAATATTAATCTGTTAAGACAAATTGATACAAGGCACTGTGCAAAAATTGGAGAACCTATGTTCGATAGTTGAGGAGATATTTGAAAATTAGTCGCACCACGAATTTTTGACCGCACTATAACATCTTCTTGTCTCTTAGAACAACTGCCCACTGGTCAAACTAATGAATGATCAGATCGGATCGTGTCTCGTCCAGTAATAGTGCCGGCCAGAACACTTTCTACTTCTTCTAATTAGCCACTTCAAGCTTGACTGGAAAGTCCATAATGGCCTTGTGCATTCTGCGTGCGCTGACAAACAATCTGACCCGACAACATCATGCGACACGACAGTAGACGACTTATCTTTGGCTGTTGACCGCGATGTTCATGGAAGGACCCGATTGAGGCTTAGAAGATCAAGATCGAAACTTGTTTGGTTTTAGAAGTTCAGACCAAAATGTGCAGAAATGGTAGTTTGTGTTCTCTCATGAAGAAAAATCTGTCCACTTCCAAAGGTATGAAATAAAACCAAATAGCAATTTGAGGTAACTTGACATAGCGTACAGTAGGCAGTATGTAGTCTATAATCCATGTGAAGCCAGGAGGAGAGAATGTGTAGTTGTGTGTGTTCCAAGCACAGACAGAATTATCTATGACTTCTTTTTTTCCCAAACATCAAATGATCATGTTGTGCTGAGTCGTGGCACGACAAGAGTCAGGGATACGTGTAACGATCTGAGAGAACTATCAAACACAATAGACTATTGTTACGTTATTTGCTACGGTTTGGAACTTCTGAGCTATGTGAATTATTTATAGACTCCGTGGCAGCCGAAACTGTTCGCTCTGACGGAAACAGGAGAGAACTTTTTTCAACGTATGGAAAAAAAGTAGAAACTGCTGTAACAAAATGTGAGTTTGTATACTTTGGTTGGGGAAAGAAAAACATAGATGATCAATTAACTCAGGGGGATGAATGTGTCCTCAAATTATTGGAGCTAGAAATAGTAGAAATAGAGTTTTCCGAACGCGTGGCGGAAGTGAACATGTCCGTTATTCTCTGAGCAGATTGGTTGGTTTTACTAAAAGGAAAACCGTTCAAAGTTGTTGTTTTGTTTTGATGTATGAGTAGGTGTTTTACACTGCAATCTATACAATTTAGGCCATGTGATTGATGAGGCAGGCTTCGACCCTGCCTGTCATGACAAACCCGGGCTGAGAGGGATACAATATCCCAGCAGACAGACCCGGGCTGAGGGGGATACAACATCCCAGCAGACAGACCCGGGCTGAGAGGGATACAACATCCCAGCAGATAGACCCGGGCTGAGGGGGATACAACATACCAGCAGACAGACCCGGGCTGAGAGGGATACAACATCCCAGCAGACAGACCCGGGCTGAGAGGGATACAACACCCCAGCAGACAGACCCGGGCTGAGAGGGATACACCCCAAAAGAAAGACCGAGATACTCGATAAAAATTCTCCTTACTCGGGAATCGAATAGAGGTTTCCTGCGTGCGACAGTGAATCACCTAACCGCTACACCACAGACGCCTGTTTTGCAAGCTTGACAAGATAATAAAGATGATCTCTGTTGAAATGATGGAGGGAGGACGGCGACTAAATTATAAATGTGAACGAAGTAAGCGACGGTCGTTTCAAGCACTATTGACAAATAATAGGCCAACAAGATTGGCGATGGGAACTCCCTTGGTCGTTGACCCGACGTTGAGTACGTCGCTGGAAGCACAGGAAAAAATCGTTTGAACTTCAGTGTGGATTATTATGTCTTCTTTAGTGCCATGGAGACTAGATTCTATACAAAAGGTGGAATCTCTTGAATCTACGTCCATCATTGCCAATGTACTGTTGACTGAAAGGTTCATACATTTTCAAAAGTGCCCGATTGTGATTGGATCAAGAGTCGCCCACGCCTGGTTATAATTAAATATGGGGATGAGCTTGTCTTGTTTTGTTCCTGCGTGTACTTTTGTTGCTGTTGTTGTTGCTGCTGTTGTTGTTGTTGTTGTTGTTGTTGTTGTTGTTGTTGTTGTTGTTGTTGTTGTTGTTTGGGGAGTGGAGGTTAGTTTGGTGGGAGGTTGGGGGGCTTTTTTTTGGGGGGTGGGGGTCATCAAACGACTGACAGAAACGTTCAGAGACAACGGACATAAACACAAGAATTGGACGGACAGGAAATAGGAGAAGCTCTATTAGTTACTTTATCATTGTTTTCATGCCCTGTCTCCAGCCTTCAGCATACCCCCTTCTGTATTTAGTATGTAAAATGACACCCCCTCCCATCCAATAAAAAAAAATCTCCTCCCCATCTGTCTGTCTGTCTGTCTGTCTGTCTGTCTGTCTGTCTGTCTGTCTGTCTGTATGTATGTCTGTCTGTCTGTCTGTCTTTCTCTCTCGTTCTCTCTCTCCCTCCCTCCCTCCTCTCTTTCTCTCCCTGTCTCTCTTGCTCTCTCCTTCTGTATGTGCGGCTGTCCGTCTGTGCGTGAGTCGATCTCTGTCTCTCTTGCTCTCTCCTTCTGTATGTGCGGCTGTCCGTCTGTGCGTGAGTCGATCTCTGTCTCTCTTGCTCTCTCCTTCTGTATGTGTGGCTGCCCGTCTGTGCGTGCGTCGATCTCTGTCTCTGTATCCATCGAACTAGATCTTTCTCTCTTTCCTTTCTTTTTTTCTCTCAGTCTTCTATTTGTCTCTCTCTCTGTCTGCCTGTCTCTC
>NW_004797468.1:1157717-1158704 GCF_000002075.1 Aplysia californica | reverse complement strand
GTAATGTATGTATGTGTGTGTGTGTGTATGTGTGTGCGTGTGTGTGTGTGTATGTGTGTGTGTGTGAGTGTGTGTGTGTGTGTGTGTGTGTGTGTGTGTGTAATGTATGTGTGTCTGTTCCTCCATGTGTATGTTTGTGCGCATTTCTTTTGTGTTCATTCATTTTTATCAATTTGCAATTCCAATCCACGTCCTTGCATTTCCGTCTTTTTTCCCCTTTCTCTTAGATTTTAGATTCCCTCTTGCATCGAACGTTCATGGAGTCTTATCTCTTCCTCGTTATTTTACTTTGCCGCTAAAGGAGAATGACGAGGCGAACGAGCTTAGCTGTGAAATTGGAGAAGCGCTCTTTGTATCAGATCCAGAGATATTGATTGCGGGGCCATTATATTCCAAAATTGCAGCTTATCCAAGCAACAGATAAAAGATTACGTGGAGTTTTTATACAATTACGTTCGGATGAACGAATACCAGATGGTTTGTGAGTCTGTGGGATCCAGAGGATTGAGATAAATGTTCATTTTTTGCTCTGAGCCTAGACTCCATCCTCGTGATCTTTTGTAAACCTGTTTACTGTAACTTCACCATTAAATTCGAATTCTAAAGAAGATACCCCAAAATATGTTTCTGAATATTTTTTTTTCATTTATCCTATTTCATAAAGGTAAGTTTGACAGTAACCCCTGGTAATCGAATTCACTCATGAATTTGAATCTTCAAAGACAGATGTTCTTGTTATTGCTGCTGCTGTTGCTGCTGCTTTTGCTGTTGCTTCTGCTGCTGGTGGCTGTTGTGCTGGTGGCTGTTGTGCTGCTGCTGCTGCTGCTGCTACTCTTTTTAACGTTGTGCTGCTCGGATACCTTCTATACAATAATACCCAAATGATCAAGTTTTATTCTTAAATGTCATCATCAATGTTACTTGTTCCCATGTGCACACACACACGCACACACACACACACACACACACACACACACACACACACAC
>NW_004797468.1:1155354-1156718 GCF_000002075.1 Aplysia californica | reverse complement strand
TAATACTTCACAACTTGTCTTAGTAATACTTCACAACTTGTCTTAGTAATACTTCACAACTTGTCTTAGTAATACTTCACAACTTGTCTTAGTTATACTTCACAACTTGTCTTAGTCATCGACTTTCGTAACGGGCTTCCGATCCATCGCCAGCTTTTGTACGCGTCACTTTCTGTTCTGTCTTTCTGTCGTCTGTCCTAGAAGTTCTTCTGCTGTGACAATTACTTGTGACTTGTGACTATGGTGATGCCCAGCCAATTAACGATGTCGAAATTGTCATTTTGGTTTTACTCAGGGCTTTAAATGTTACTTTTTTCTGTTGGTGGTAGCCGGGGGTGCGGGGAGGGGGAGGGAGGGTGATCGTATCTGTCTTGATTTCCTCTAAAGTCACTAATGTGAGTGCACAGACAAGACACGACAATGGAGAGAACTGACTGAGGGAGGTGGGTTTCTTTGTGTGTGTGTTGGGAGTGGGGAGTTGAAGGTGGTGCGACGACAAGGAAGAATAAAAAGTATCGAGTGTTTTTAGGTCGATGAGAATGAAAATGACAGGTTAGAGAACACTGGAGTCGCTGGCGGCTATTAACTGGGAAAATATTACGTGTATTGTTCCCGATTATGAAAGTGACACGTAAATTATTATTTTAACGGTAGCCTACCAGTTTTATGTTTCCAATTAGCTTGTTTGTCCCCGGCGTATATAAGGCCACACTGATCACGCTCTGGGAACTCCTTTGTGGGCTACGGACTGTACACAGTCGACCCAGAAAAAACCTACAATGGATTGTTTTTGTTGTCTGGGTTTTTTTGGGGGGAGGGGGTTTCACGTTTATTTTGATATCACCTCATACTCACTCAATTACCATCATTCATTCACATCTTTTGTTCGTAACTGAAAACATTGTTTTTGTGAGTGTCTCTTTGATTCTTGTAAGATAAAAATTATTTGAAATTTCCCAACAATATTAGATCTAGGTCTAATGCCAACATAGCCACTTCTATTTTTTCCACTCACTGACTATATTACAATGTAATTTGATAGTCATTGAAAAACGGACAGAGTACCGAAAAAAAGAAACAAACAACGATTTTCAGTTTGACACCAAAACTTCGTGGGTAGTTTTTTGTGCACATTGCAGAAGAATGCACGGTATAGCAATGATGAACTAAATGTCTAGATGCCGAGTGGCACAAAGCCAGACCTGTCACTGTAAAGTCCTCCCCAATCACAGCTACACAAGACTGTAACACTTCATGAGCGAGCTGGTAACAACATCACCAGCACAGAAACTAGCCCCAGCTACCACATCGAGCCACGCTCTTATCATCAAGTTTGACCTTTGCAAAATCACCTCCTTCCTCCC
>NW_004797468.1:1153668-1154744 GCF_000002075.1 Aplysia californica | reverse complement strand
TTTTTTTCCGGGCCTTACTTTCCCTTTGATTTAGCACGCTGGTGCCTCTATAAATAAATCACTGATGGTCAGGTCATTTAGCACACACATCCGGGGGTTTTCCTGTCTGTGGAGCCACTTGTGGGACGCCGTGACGTCATCCAGGAGAGACACTTTTCCTTTTTGAACATACTATTTTTAAAAGGTGGGGCGCGTCCACAATTTACTTTAGAGGGGGTCTGACACGAGTGGCTTCGTGGATTGCTAGTTGCTGTGGACTTGAAGTTTAGACTAGACCAAGGAGGTTACAGTTTGCGCTAGACTCAACTTATCATGCTGGTGATTTGATTTGATGATTTAACCTAGTGATTTGAGGCTTGTGACTTGAACTAGGGGCTTGTGGGCACGAGCGGGTTTGCTACCGGGGTACAGCCCTACTGTAAACCTGCACCAAAAAGTGATACGAGTGAATGAAGAAAGGAAATAATTGTTTTTGTAGCGGAAGTGCTTTTATTTTTGCACTATTTGTTACCAGTGTTGTTAATCAATATGAGATGATACATTTTTGTGGCACGCGCAATAATGTGTGCATCACGCATCAAGTGAACGTCGGTATGTTGTCATCGTGTCATGGTATTAAGTAGGCCTACTATTACTGTGTGTTTGGTTGGTTGTTGTTTTTTAAATCACGTTCCCGAAAAAAAAGCCTCAAGGACGAAACATTGAACATATTTAACGTTTATAATGTCATAAAACTTGAAATACTCAAGTCTTCGCCATTTGTTGTTTGTTTGTTTGTTTGTTGTTGTGCTTTATCGTGCTTACTACAACGATGATGATGATGATGATGATGATGATGATGATGATGATGATGATGATGATGATGATGATGATGATGATGATGATGACATCGACAACAACGACCACCAATCAAAATCCTCGCCTCTTCTTCTTCCTGAACTTGTGAATATATAAGTGTGAGGACATTTTAGCTTTCAACACCGAACACCGAACATCTTTCTGTAGCCAATAGTTTCCTTCTCTCTCTCTCTCTCTCTCTCTCTCTCTCTCTCTCTCTCTCTCTCTCTCTCTCTCCT
>NW_004797468.1:1146077-1147534 GCF_000002075.1 Aplysia californica | reverse complement strand
CCTGCCGTACATAAATTAAGACAGAACTCATAACACGTACTTGATTTCAGATTCTACCGACATCCATATTGCCAACAACTTATAGAAGGTTCAGCTCACTAAACTTTTTGTACATATAAGTTACTTGGACTAGTTCAGACATAACCACAGTGTTTCCACCCGCGATCACGAACCAGACACTGACTTTTTTCCACACCCAACGAGAACAATTTCCACAGACCCCCAGAGGGCGCTACTGACCCAGCGTGTCATAGATCAAAGTGAACGATATGGCAGGTTATAAAACGTTACGGGGACTTCATCTATTTTTCCCGGACCTGAGAGAAAAGAATGGGCGCAGAACAGTCATCGACACTGACCATCAATAATTAATTTCTGGGAGATGGAATGAGCTGGTGCTTTCAGCGCAAGCTGTAGGAAGGAGTCGTGCACTCATCGCTTGTTCATTTGGAGTTCGATAAACAAAATTCTCTCAACTGATGCTCAATGGGAGAGATCGTTAATGACATCGCCTCGACCCAACTAGATTGTGATAATAGAAATAATCACCGCGCCGTGGACTGGAAGATTATCACTGCGCGCTGTTGCTGCAATTATCCCAATGGAACTCAGTCTGTTGTTGTTGTAGGCGGTGGTGAGAAACTCATTGTTCTGTCCCCAGCACGCCGTGGTGATAATTTGAGCGTGCGCTTCGTGAAGTGTCCGCGTGCTGTCGGTCAATGACAAATTGTCTGTCTTGTTCATTATTCTAGCTGAAACGAAAATCACTTGAGATCAGCTATTCAACCACATACATCGGGAAGGTCAAGAAATGAGAATTTCGATAATCTCTTGGCAACCAAAAGTTTGTTTTCAGTTTTAGCAGGAGTTTTATAGTTTACGGCACTCCCAGCACAATAGGGTCATACATGTACTATGAGTGCCGAAGATTATAGGTGCTACAGGAGAATAACAAACACAAAAAGAAGAAGGGGATGTTTGATACGAAAGAAGAAGTAAACCACACCAGAGCATCCGCCAACCACCCACACTAAAAGTTCGTTTATAAATAGACTGAAAGCGTTATATTTAAACGATATATTACTGAATCGTTAAAACCTTTTGCTACTACAGGTAATGAAAATAATTCCCCAGAACCAAATGACAGAGACAAGTCAACAACTGACGGACTGGATGAAGTAGGGAGAACCCGACCGCTTGCCAAACGAAGAGATTCGAGATACATGCGAGATACATGTACGAGGAATGAATTAATTAGATGGCTGTGGTGAGGGGTGGGTGGGGTGGAGACGCAGCATGCTAGTGCAAAGAATGGATATCATGTACAGAATAAATAGTATGATGATGGAGATGGGGATATCATGTACAAAATAAATAGTATGATGATGGAGATGGGGATATCATGTACAAAATAAATAGTATGATGATGGAGATGGGGATATCATGTACAAAATAAA
>NW_004797468.1:1140901-1142072 GCF_000002075.1 Aplysia californica | reverse complement strand
AAAAAGGAGGGGGGGGAGCTAAAGCAGACTTTTACTTTTTCCCAACCCAAGCACTCGTTCAGAACATTACTACATGTAAATGATGTCAGTGTAATGTAAACAACGCATCATACACATTTTAATCATGAAATAGTCGTGCTGGACTCCTTTTGCGTTAAAGAAAACGTTCTCTTTTTATCACAATCACATTGTGCACATACCCCAAACAAACCTCTGGAAATGGGCTCTCGTAGTCTAGAGGTTACGATGTTCGCCTCTCATTCAGTAGGTCTCGGGTTCGAAACCCGACAGCGTTGGAAAGTTTTTCTCTACAATGTTCTCCTGTCTCATCCTTTCCTGCTCTCTAATGTCGTCTGCTTTCGTCTCCACTTTCTTTCCCCTCCCCCCCCTCCCCCTTGCCCCCTCCTCTTCGCTCCTCACTTTTTTCCTGCAGCCTTCCTACTACTGTTACTCCTTGGTTCCTTCTTTTTGCATTTTTTACTTTCACTTCAACCACACCCCTGATCTTAGGGTAGGTAAGATCCAACCCCTAGCCTTCTCGGATAAGGGCAAAAATATCTCGGAGGACTCGTGTGCAAGTTGCGTACGTTAAATTAATATCCCTTGGGGTCCTAAAATCGATGAGTAGGCTTCAAAATTAATTCCTGCCAAACTGAAATTGCTTACCTAGCGCTCACATGACATGCAGTTGCAAGCGCCGTAAAACATTTATCAAAACAAAACAGATTTCTGTTAACAGAAAACCTTTGATCAGACGTCTGCGTTTCTAATCGTTTATGAATGGTGGGAAGTAATCGGGAAAGGCTGCGTTTTGCAATGGTTATGTCCCTTCTTTCTTCCAAACTGTGCGCGCGCATCATCAAAACTTGTTTCACAGCAGAGTTAATACGCATGTATCTACATGCACATGGTTGTCCTCACCATGGTCCGTCCGTGATTCACAAGATTCAGTTCAACGAAAACAGTCATTAGTACCACTAGTACAAGTAATAGTTACTAGTATTAGTCCAGGTCGACAGTAGCGACACCATCCCGCCAAACATTCACAATGCGGGAAGTGGAAATGGGAGACTTTGTAGAGTCAGGACAGACCTCTGCTACTGAGAGTTTCAGGAACCTAATATATTAACCAGTTGTCTCCCTTGCAATTGCATTAACCACCCCCCCCCCA
>NW_004797468.1:1114134-1140801 GCF_000002075.1 Aplysia californica | reverse complement strand
TTGCAATTGCATTAACCCCCCCCCCCCCACCCCCCAAAAGTGTGCTACGCTTTAAAACTTTCATCAACTCAAGAATTAAGAATGCACGCATGTCAATAACTTCAATAAGGACTCCTTAGGGAGTTAGGGTGGTATCACCAGTGGACTGTTTGCCCAAGTTTATCATGCTCATACACATCAATCGGCCTACACACTATAGGCTACATGTACTGACGCAAATACAGCCAACCCGTGTAAGGTACCACCAAGTTTTGCACATGTACAAAAAGGAAATGCAACAACAGCGGAACTCGGATTCAACGAGGTAGCCGGGCCTGACCTAGAGTCACGTTGAATCCGAGTGTCCGTTATGGAAAACATGAGGTTTTGTGTAGACAGTTACATGTACAGGCACTGAACAAGTAAAGAGAAGTAACAAGTGGTGCCTGAAATGACTGCAATATGAGCTGTGAAAAAAAAGACCGGTTCATTCAAATGCACGCCTGTATCATCTCGATTGTTTGCCAGAAAGCTGTGTTCCTGTGTAGAGCTTAGCATACGAAAACGTTTGATTCCATAGACCAGCGCACAATTCGTTACGTAGATGTACGTCAAGCTGTCCCCGTACGTGTTTTTTCGCGTAATTCTGCAACATTCGCATATTTTCCCCCAAAAAAATAATTAACGTCTTGCCATCTGACTAAAGGGGAGCAATCAACGTAATAAGTTTCATTTAAGTGAAAAACTGGTTATTTCCCTTGTTAGAAGATGTTCATTAATGGTTAATGGTCATGAGTAGGGCTTTGGTTCATTAAGCATGTTCTATTTTTCAATCCATCAAAAGTTGTTGTTCTCATGTCTGCTGATGTTTCATGTTTAACAGGTGTCCCTGGTTTTAGTGATGTGCCACCAGCATCAGAGGTCCAGATGTCCTTTTTTTTTTCCATTTATTCTTTCCTCTATAGATCTACAGCTGAAAGTTACAGAGATTATATTTTTAGGTTGTTTTTTTCTGACTGATGTGTATTGTTTTCTTTTCCAAATACACAACAAATTACTGATACTGATGTGTTCTGTTTTCAATTTTTCTGTACATAAAACATGAAAATCATGAGAATTCTTGTTGAAAAGTGCAAAACATGCCGCGAATGATGTTACGGTAACTTGCATTGTTTTGCTTTTTTTCTTGCATAATTTGGCCATCTAAATTTGCATAATTCTATGGGGACAGGTCGAGACTCGTTTATCATTGAATGTAATAAAGATCAGTTGCCGGGGGGGAGGGTGGGTGGAGGGGGGCAGGGGAGACTGGCGCATTTGTATCCTGCCTCTGCGGCACTCTGCCAGTACCACGTTCCACGCCCGGACCAATGGTGTCCCCCGACACGCACACACCCACACAGTCACACGTGTGCAGGTCGGCCATCCGACCCCTCACACGCTAGAGTAGACACATGAGCGTGCCAACAACGCTTGTGTTGGTACGAAAGTATAGAAAGAGGGCCGGTAATTGATTGCATGCTATCGGCTAAGTGAATGATGGTTAACGATGCTGGTGCAATGGGAGGTTTCCGGGAATAGATGGATGAAGTTCGTTGTGGGAGAAAAATGAGCGATGCCACGTCTGCGGGGGTTGTTCACCCTGGATGCGACCTCGTTGAATCAGAGCTTGCTGATTTAAGTTTGAGTGTTCGCTGAATCGAATCCGAGTTAATTTTATTGATTTTAAAGAAGGAAAAAACTTTCACTTTATTGCAGCTTTTAGGCGGTTTCATATAGAAACAGTTGTAAATATCGATAGAGATGTGGATTACGGGATATCCAGAAGATTCTAATGACTTTCTCTGGAAATCTTAATAGTAGCTGTTAAGCCTATTGTCCATTTGCTCACTTTCCAATTATGCACCACCATGTCTGCAACCCACGCAACACTACTGCACACGGTACAACCAGTGAGACAGCCCGAGGTACACACTACACCCGGCGCACAATCTGTCCCCGCGATTTTATGCAAAAAAATTATGAAATTATGCAAACTGGGCCCAAAAATGTGAAATTATGCGATTCTGTTAATTTAACAAAGAATGATACATGTAAAGGAAAATAATCAGAAATTATGCCCAAAAAAATATCAAATTTCGCTAAATTATGCGGGGTGCATAAAACCACGGGGACAGCACAATGCCCACACTACAGAACTGTGGCTGCCGACTGATAATCTCTTACTCTTTCCAACATATGTCTCTACAAGCTCAGCCTATTTCTAGCGCTAATCCATGATTTGCTTTGCGCTGACTATGAAAAAATACTAGATCAATTATTTTACAGCTTTTGCCAATATTTTATTTTAAAATCTGGAAATAAATGTTAAAGTCACCTGGAGATATTCCGAAGAAGCTTTGGCAACTGGGAACAAAATATCTGGCGTCGCTGGGTGTCGGCGCAAAGACTGGCGAGTGTCAGGTTACAGTTTTGTTGACACAACAGTTGAGAGAACTGACACGTTCAGCCTTTTGAATTTATTCAAACTTTAGCAGCTGGAGCTGTGCATATAATTGTGCATCTTACTTATTTTTTTCCCTGTGCATGGCAATCGCACAAGACAGACATAGATGAGGCAAGACCGGCCAGCTCTCTCTCTCTCCCCTCTCTCTCTCTCTCTCTCTCTCTCTCTCTCTCTCTCTCTGTTTACCACCACCTCTTAGTCAAGATGACAATCACCATGGTACAATCCACACGCCGGCATAAAAATAAAACACGTTTCGTACTGAAGCACGCTAATCGGCTCTTACCAAATTTTTGCTAAATAAATTACACGCCTTTAAGCACGAAAACTTCAGCTTCAGGCACGCTCCATTTACAAGACAGTCAATACTTTATAAAGACCCATCGAAGTTGGAACACAGTCTTTTTTTTAATAGTAGAGGGTTTTACGGTGCTCGCAATTGCATAAGGTCACATGAGCGCCAAGGGGTGGGTGTCAACAGAGAAGTTTTTACAGGGAATCAGACTTAGACTGCTCACCTCTGTAGCTTCAACAGCACAAAGTCTGCTTCGACTATCATGGCACCCCAGAATAGCAGGTCACAAGAGAGTGACAAACATACCAAAAAAGTAGAGGAAATGACAATAGTAAGGATCAGGAAAGAAAAAGCAGCAGTTCCCTGTTGTAGATCAGGCACAGTTATGAGCGTGACATGAGTCAGCCCATTTTCAATTCTACTATGCTTGAACGAGAAATGTCCCCCCTTTGGGAATGGCCTAAAGACACTGCAGTATGCTTGAACGAGAAATGTCCCCCCTTTGGGAACGGCCTAAAGCTGTCCCTGTAGAATTATGCAAATTTGGATGGCCAAATTAGGCAAGAAAGATGCAAAATTATGCAAAAATTATGCAAGTTACCGTGACACCATTCGCGACATGTTTTGCACTTTTTCAACAAGAATTTTCAGGTTTTATGTACAGAACAATTGAAAACAGAACATATCATCAGTATCAGTATCAGTAATTTGTTGAGTACATGTATTTGGAAAGAAAACAATACACATCAGTCAGAAAAAAACACACCAAAAAATATAATCTCTGTAACTTTCAGCTGTAGATCTAGATCTAGATCTCTACAGAGGAAAGAAAAATGGGGGGAATAAAAGACATCTGGACCTCTGATGCTGGCACATCACTAACTAAAACCAGGGACACCTGTCAAACATGAAACATCAGCCATGATCAGCAGACATGCGAACAACTTTTGATGGATTTAAATTTTATTTATAGTATAGAACATGCTCAAGGAATAAAAGCCCAAGATAACCTACAAGATCTTCTATCAAGGGAAATAACCAACTTTTCACTTAAATGAGACTTACATTACGGTGACTACTTCCCTTTAGTCACATGGCGAGGCGTTAATTGTTTGGTGAAAAATGAAAAAAACGTGAAAATACCCGGGGAATCCCAAATTATGCAAATGCTGCAGAATTACGCGGCCGCACAATCGCATCATCCTACTGGGCAGCTAAAGACACTTCAGTCAGTGGCACTGCCCAGGGGGGTTAACAATGTGTACATTTTAAAAAGTAAGAGAGAGTGAGAGAGAGAGAAAGAGAGAGAGAGAGAGAGAGAGAGACAGAGAGAGACTAGAGAGAGAGAGAGAGAGAGAGAGAGAGAGAGAGAGAGAGAGAGAGAGAGAAACGCAGTGATGGAGCAAGCCCACGCAGCAGGTGAAGCGAGAAGGCTGCGGTGTGCTGCATACTTCATCTATCTAGCCCCACCCCAAGCTACATGTCATGCGCAGCCTGCCACAATGACATTTATGGCCACGAGAGAGGGCTTGGGTACTTGGGTGTGCTGTTCGTGGGAACTTGTTGCAGCAAGGGAAACTACCCATGAATAAATACAGCTGGACTAGTCCACAAATGCTTACCGTACTTCTTCCTCTTTTGCATCGAATATTCTTTAGTTTTACTACATGTGCATTAGTAAGTGTTTTACGGCACTCGCAACACAATAAGGTCATATAAGTGCCGAAGATTAGAGTCGTTACAAGAGAGTAACAAACACAAAAAAGGAGGGGAGATAAAGACGATAGAGATGTTTGACAGGAAAGAAGAAGCAAACCACACCAGAACACCTGCCAACCACCCACAGTTAAAGGCATTAAATTTACAAGCAAGTAACAAACACAACAAAAGGGGAGAGAAGGATGATAGATTGTTGATAGGAGAAAGAAACACCTGCTAACCACTCAGTCACATCAAATAAAGCAAGAAAACCCAACATTGAGGGCAAATTGCACCTATGTGACTCAAGTCTGCGTCAATTTGTGTACATCTTATGACGTGTCATGGGGTCCTCCCCTGTGTGCAGGGGAGGGAGGGAGGGGGATGCTGGATACATGCAAGTCCAGTTAGGGACATAGCTTGACCGTGGTTTGGTACAGACTAACACTAACAGAGTCACACTAGTGAAATTCTCCATTGACTGAATGAAAAATAGGAACTGTGTCGTTTGGTACAGTCAGTGAAATTTACCATTGTGAATGAAAAATAGGAACTGCTAACTAGATCTACCACCACAGATCTATCCTGTGATCCTTTTCCCCCAAACAGAGTAGATCTAACTACATTTATTTGAAAAGAAATAGTTGTAAGTTGTAAGCAACGTACAGTAGAGTATGAATGTGATACATAAATAAAGCATTATCACTGAACGTCGCAGATACAAACGCGGCAGTCTTTTCCCCCCCTCGGCAACTGATCACTATTATAATGACAATGATAAGCTAGTCTTGACGTAGATCTACGTAATGAATTGTGCCCTGGTCTATGGAATCTAAAGTTGCCGTATGCTAGGCTCTACACAGTACACAGCAACACAACTTTTTGGTAAACGATCGAGATGACATGCGTGTGCATTTGAACGAATCGGTCTTTTTTTTTTTTTACACAGCTCATCATAATATTAATATGCAGTCATTTCAGGCACTACTTGTGACTTCTCTTTATACATTACTTGCTCAGAGCTTGTAATTATCTACTCAAAACCTCGTGTTTGCTAAAACGAACACTCGGATTCAACGAGAATTTAAGTCATCATACCCAGCCTCGTTCAATCCACAGTATCACAGGGGGAAAAAAATGTAAGTAATAGCAGTGAGTGATAGTGACAGCGATAAATTGTGAGGCATGCTGACAAAATGAGTTATTTTTCACAATCCTCAAATGGATGGAGAAATACCCAAAAATCTATACTAGTAAAGCAGTAGGTCAAATTTGTAGATTTTCTATTGATACCATAGTACATGTAATATATTAACTCTTTCCAGACGTATCGCAGGGATACACTGATTGATAGGGTGCCTCAGTATTATTTCTTTTAACATGATCCGTCATTCATAATTACTTTTTATTGTTATTGAAAACTAGGAAAGGATTTTATTTAGGGAACGAAAACATCTAGTAGGCCTACTAGTTTCACTTAGTCAAAGCGTCGGTTTGGCAAAAAACGAGTGAATTCAGTCAAGTGCTTCCACCAGCTGAAGCTGAAAAGTAAGACAATTGTGCCGGGGGTCTGGGGGCCGCAGTAAGTGCTTTTAAAAGGTTGAAAATGGCATTTTGGAGCCTGTTTGAAGATATGGTCTTCAGCCCATAACATTTATTTTTTCCCAAACATTTTGTCTAGTTCGATTTTTTCCCCAGCATATCTTTCCATTACTCTACTGGCAATGTAAGCAGGGTACCCTTTCATTGCTACTGTAATTCAATTAATTTGTCGTCGCACCATTGATAGTATTGATAGCAGGCAAACCTGGGAATAATGAATAGATGTTACCTTCAAAATACAATTGCGAAGTGTATTCCCAATTTTTTCTTAATTTTCATGTCTGAATGTCGCCTGTCACAACCTCGGAACACCACTTGGAATTATTCTTTATTTTATGGATGGATCGGGCCGATCGCCTGAAACTGAAAACAAACACGTTTGTTTGTGAGGCGATTGAGTCAGGCGATCAGGCCGATCCCATCAGTAGTGGGCACCCCGTTATCTGCATATTTCTTTCATCACATGCCGTAGAATCTTCGCATTGATAATTTCTCTAGATCTAGAAAAATTTGCGAAAAAAGTTTTTTGACAGGATCACAAGTCAATTTACTTGATCAACGTGCAGATTTTCCAGCTGCGGACTTTACCTATATTGCGTGATGTATCTACTTCCATAGGGCTTGAATCTGAGAAGTAAATATTTTGTCAGCACGCTTCACAACTGGAAGTGGGTAATCTATGTGTAATCAGTCCTCCAAGTGCTGTTACAGTACATATATTCTGCACAACCGTTTGACAGGGACATCACTTCAGTCCTCCAAGTGCTGTTACAGTACATATATTCTGCACAACCGTTTGACAGGGACATCAGTTCAGTCCTCCAAGTGCTGTTACAGTACATATATTCTGCACAACCCTTTGACAGGGACATCAGTTCAGTCCTCCAAGTGCTGTTACAGTACATATATTCTGCACAACCGTTTGACAGGGACATCAGTTCAGTCCTCCAAGTGCTGTTACAGTACATATATTCTGCACAACCCTTTGACAGGGACATCAGTTCAGTCCTCCAAGTGCTGTTACAGTACATATATTCTGCACAACCCTTTGACAGGGACATCAGTTCAGTCCTCCAAGTGCTGTTACAGTACATATATTCTGCACAACCGTTTCACAGGGACATCAGTTCAGTCCTCCATGTGCTGTTACAGTACATATATTCTGCACAACCGTTTGGCAGGGACATCAGTTCAGTCCAAGTGCTGTTACAGTACATATATTCTGCACAACCGTTTGACAGGGACATCAGTTCAGTCCTCCAAGTGCTGTTACAGTACATATATATTCTGCACACCCCTTTGACAGGGACATCAGTTCAGTCCTCCAAGTGCTGTTACAGTACATATATTCTGCACACCCCTTTGACAGGGACATCAGTTCAGTCCTCCAAGTGCTGTTACAGTACATATATTCTGCACAACCCTTTGACAGGGACATCAGTTCAGTCCTCCAAGTGCTGTTACAGTACATATATTCTGCACAACCCTTTGACAGGGACATCAGTTCAGTCCTCCAAGTGCTGTTACAGTACATATATTCTGCACAACTGTTTGACAGGGACATCAGTTCAGTCCTCCAAGTGCTGTTACAGTACACATATATTCTGCACAACTGTTTGACAGGGACATCAGTTCAGTCCTCCAAGTGCTGTTACAGTATATATATTCTGCACAACCCTTTGACAGGGACATCAGTTCAGTCTTCCAAGTGCTGTTACAGTACACATATATTCTGCACAACCGTTTGACAGGGACATCAGTTCAGTCCTCCAAGTGCTGTTACAGTACATATATTCTGCACACCCGTTTGACAGAAAAAGTAGGCTATGATGCGCACAACTGCACATTCCCTTTCGTTGTAGCGAGCACCACTATTTGAGCATCCTCTAGACCCTACATGCTAATTATCTAAACCGAAACAACTGCAAAGCTAGAAAAAAACATCTGGAAGTCCCCACAGATTTCCGAATTTTATGCAACTTCAGGGCCATTTTTTCTTCAGAAAGTTAATTGTGTACACAAATTACGAGGCCAGGCTAAGCAACCTTGCAAAAGCCTTTAGGTCTGAAAAAACCTAGCCACGCCTCTTGTGTGTACCAATATTTACTGTACTGTAATGGTACTTTCTGGCCTTCTAAGACAAGTGTCATCTCCATGAGACGACAAATGCATGTATACAATACAGAACACCTTCTTTGATCACACTGACACAAAAGAGCTTAATATTAATATGATGGTATCACTCAACCGAAGGTGAATGTCTTGATATAATTATTTTTATTCAGTGTTGTAAACATTTTTCATAAAAGCAAATCCCTTGAGATGGAGCCGACTTCCGCAGATCTTGTCTCTCCCCTCTAATCAGTCTATTCAGAGCATCTGGCAAGAGGCAGAAAAACCAAAACAATAAAAAAAAATATAAAAAAAACATAGCTCAAATTAGAGTGTGATGAAATGAAGAGTAGATAAGTCAAAGTCTTCCTTTGACGCAGCAGTCCACAACCAGGTGCCCGACACAGGAACAAACATTTGTACATTTGTTCCTCAGACACTGATATTATAGGTACCCCTTAGCATCATGTGAAGTCAACCACTGAAACTCGAAAGATAGCAAAGGCAGACACGGAATGGGATAGAAGAAGAAGGAAACGATAACCAAAGGTATAAAATAAAACTAAAGCTGGAAGAGCCAAAAACCTCTAAATAAATTAAACAAAAATATCTGCATAAGATAAATGCCCGTTATCAGACTCTCAATTCTATAGTGACAGTAATGAGCTTTGTCGTGAAACAAATCTGTTCATTTTGATCTCAGGCATTTATCTTATGACAATCCAGAAGTCCCACAAGTAAGACCACAAGCCATGTTCTATCAAAATTACAACTGCAAGGCTTCAGGAAAAGGGGACATTTTATTATTGTCATTTGCACAATACAAATCTCACACAATGCACAATCTCAACTGCAACAAGAAATGAGACGAGATGATCCATAACATACTACACCAAAATACACTTAATTGATACTCAATTTATGTATATATGGCTCAGTTTTCTGGGAACTAAAAGAGTCCAAACGTTATAGACCTTTAGATTTCTGTAACCGTCGCAAAAGGACCTCAGACCTTTCAAGTATGAGAGGCAGACAGCCAAATACTGCTCTCACAGAGGAGAACCATTCAACTCTTCCCTTGCACACCACATGCACACTCGAAAGGAAAAGAGCAAAGAAAAGATCATCACACAACTCACCTTGACACACGCAAGTCTGCCTACTTCTGTCACTTAAAATACAGTAGTAAAAAAAAAAACCAAAAAAAAAAAAATTACACCTATTCCTTTCGGTAAGGCATAAAATAAATACAGCATAGAATGAGAATGTGAACATGGATGGATTTAATGTTAGTCTGTAATGAGTGATCTGATACATGAGATGGACTGAAGTGTATTGAACCAACTCAAGCCTTTCGCACACTGTTACCAATGGTACCGTGGTTAATGTGCACTGTCAATCATAGTAATGAGCAAAATGTACACATTAAATGATAAGCATGATAAATAAAGACCTGATGCTGGGGCAGGGGGGGATAGAGCGGAGAACATCTTGTACTGTGAGGTCTTGCACTGTGTTGGAAAGCCCGATCAAGTCTGTGAGCCACACCAGTACACATTTTGTACACGAGGGGCTTCACCAGTAGTCTCTGTGCACTTGTCACTACAACAAAGTGTTAATTTTGATACACTGACTCCACTCCTACAGCCTTATAAACAGCCACCTCACAAAATAAAGTATCAACAAGTCGTGTGGCAAATCACTGAGGCCAGCTTAATGCCACTATATACAAGGGAAACCATTGTTTCATATCCAAAAGAATCTGCAGAAGTGAAATTTTTTTTTTTTTAACAACATTCTATAGGCTTTGTGGTAAAAAATGTTTTTTAAAAAAAGGACAACTCTGGTACAACTGAAATTGTACAGTTCAGCTTATCAACAAGAAGGAAGCAAAGTCCCATGGACTTTCATTATAAGTCCTTCCTCAAGCTTAAGCTGCCGACTTGACAAGTGAGGGGAAGTCAGACTCATCGTCGAAGCGAGGCGCTGCCTCCTTGGGCTTTCCGCCCATGCCTCTGGGACCTCCTGGGGCCCGGCCTCCACGGCCACGATCTCCACGGTCTGCGCCACCACCGCGCTCCATGCCACCGCGGCCTCCTCGCTGTCTACCACGTCCTCTACGTGGGTTGTCATTGAAGGTGATCCTGATGTCGGTCACCAGTTGCTTGCCACGCCCATGGCGATCATCCTGTAATTAGAAGAAGCAAACATTTACACCTAACGAAAATACCCAACAACATTTGAGACATTTACTTAACCCTTTCCCACCTAGATTGACATCACATACACCCTCATGTGTGTCTTCATCAATCCATCATGCCCAATAGATTCCTTAACATTTACTGTGATTAAGAAATCATCATGGCACAATTACAAAAGGACAGAACCAATGCTTTCCTAGAGTGCTTGCTTATGAGCGGTTGTTTCCCTTGAAATAATTAAGAGCCCCTATACTCGAGGTTTTGTGCGATAAGCAGTGCTGATGAGAAAAAGTGAAAAAAAGAGGAAAATATTCCGACCCCCGTTGCAATCCCGAAATAAAAAAAAAATATAACTAATACCGACTACAATAATATAACACATACCTTTAATTGCAGTAATATTTCCCAAACAACAAGAACAAAAAAAGCAGAAATCCGCCGGAAATTATCAGCACTGGATAAGATACTGTAAGGTTTTTTTTACTTTGTTCATATTTACTATCTCTTTGATTTTAAAAAAAAATAAATGAAATTAATATATAATCTGGGGCAACCAAAAAATTTTTAAACATTGAAATCCATGAAAAAAACGTTCCCTGAGGACAGTCGGACCAAGCCCTGATCATCAAATCCCCAAACCTGTAACCTCAAGAATATGATTCCAGTAGCCTAACTGCTTCGTTGCATTGAAATTATGAATTACATGAGGTGAAAATTCAAAAGTGTACTTGCACTATCAAAATCATAAGATTATTTGAAGTAGCTGTTGTAGAATAATCAAAGAATTGCGTGTGTAAAAGCTTGACGTGTGAACAAATTTTTTTCCATCATAACTTCTCACCACTAGGTACTGAGCAGATAGAACAGTAATTCTAGGGTAGCGACAACTAATGACCTGAGGTAGACTGCACCCAATTCCAATTTCCCGGCTTTCTCCCAGTTTTTTAATTTTTATTTATTTTCATGGTCTTTTCCCTGACAAGGAAATCTGAAAATGAAATTCATGACCTTTTCCTCCTTTTCATTTTAGGTGGGAACCCCGACTAGAACTATTTCATCAAAACATTACTTTTTAGAACACCTGCATGCTTTAGGGTAGTGTAAAACATGTAGTCTACACTTGATAGCGCCAATTTTTATACTTACAAACGAATCGCACACGTAATGTGCATACTAATACAAATATAAGAGAAAAAATATCAGGACCTGAAAAACTTCTTTGTATCTCTTTTTGAGGACAATCTGCTCATTAAATGTTTACTAACCTCATCTTCTTCATCAGATTCCTCCTCTTCCTCATCCTCATCCTCCTCGTCGTGCTTCTTGTGATATTCACGCCCCTTCTGCCACTGGCCACTGTCCACACCTTCACCAGCCAGGCGAATGTTGAACTCAGGTTTGGGCTTGCTCTGTTGGGACTGCAACAGTTTCCATTCATCCAAAGTCATCTCCTGAGGCTGTGGATCCTCCTTTGGGCCCTGCTCTACCTCGGTATTCTCACTAGGAAAAAAATACAATTAAAAACACATACAGTAAATACATAGTAAGTCCAAATCAATAATCTTCTCAATATTAGTCAATATTGGTACTTACAAACAAACCAGGCTATGAACAAAACAGGACTTTTAAATGGTTAACTCACTACCAGCTATTTTCCGAGTCGCCATTCCCTTTGTACCAGCCATTTCAAGGGCAATTATTAAAAATCACTGTGCTTTTGATAATTAACATAGAGACTTGAAATATGGACATTGTTTTTTTAACATTGTCCTGGTGAAATTACAGCTTTGTTTCATTGTCCCCCCCCCCCCCCCCCCCCAAGTTTTCAAAAATTGGTCAAAATCCGCTTTCCCTTTGCTTTCTTACTCATGCCCTTTCCCACTGCTGCAACCCTAGATCTAGGTTTTGGAGCCCTCACTAAACCTTATTTTTCTTTGCCTACTTTGGTGGCTCGTAACAAGGATCAATAATTTCCCAACTCAGTTGTCATAACAATCTTCAACCAATTCATTCGTTGTCAAAGGTTCGAAAACTATCAAAGACAAGCGATCTGTCATTGTGGGAAACGTTATGGTACACTCAGTTCTTATGGCGGCTGTCGTAAAAGTCAATAACTCAACTTGCGCTAGTTCGACTTCAGTCTTTTTTTTTCAAATGTAAAAATGTAAGATAATTCAATGAGCTACAAAAGGGACCGACCAGTACCGCAAACGGTGTGGTTTTAACATGAGAAAAAAATTATAAAGTGCGAAACTGCCAGGGTTGCGGGTGTGGCATCACGACATCGGAGCTACTTTACCCAAAAGTCGCAGGTGTGGTAGTGGCCACGTTAAAATATATCTGACTAACATTTTAGGAGTACTAGTGGGGTTTTCTACTTAAAAATCAGCAATAATATATAGCATTTATTCCAACATCCAAGTCCTATTTCCAGAAAAGTGCCCTTACACAAACGATACTCAAGCTGAATTTTTCATACTACTCACCCCTTATAATCATAAATGGAAGCCTGTTGCTAGATCAGTATCCGGTAAAAATCAACAAAACAATTCTGTTTATGAAATTTCTTCACTTCTAGCAATGCTTCCATTGACGAAACCTTGATAGTAAACAAAAGCAGACCTTAGGAACAATTTTCCCCCCATTGCCATTGGTTCCCGAAGACGTTTGGAAAGCTTGAACTGTAAACCCCAGATTGTGTAAGTGTCTTGATATGCTTTCTCACACCTTACAGTACGCCAGCAGCTTGACAATTAGCTTACACACATAACCCCCCATATGAGTGTTCATCCTATGCAGAAATAGCAGCTCAGCCGAAGTGGGCAAGAATTATCTTCTACACAAAATACAAGCCCCACAAATCCAAACTATTTGCTAAATCAGTAGTCGAACCTGTGTAAGAGGAATCGTTAGTGAACTAGAAAAAAATTTCCCCTTAAGACATTTTCCGCCTTAAACCTGGGATTATGGAGAGAGATGGAGGGGGTATTCAAAGGCCCATCCTCTCTGATAACGACATGCGCCAGTCTTACTTATCCCTTTACCACCACTGCTTGCATTGCGTAGAATCAGTTTGACCTGTACAAAACAGAAACGTCTGAGCATCTACTTTGCTTCCACACTTAGCCCCACCCATCGGCGTAACAGTCAACCAATGCCACCCCTCAATGCCATGTAACAACGATTCGAGGAACTCTTTTCTCGGCTAGTCATACGGTCATGGCAGTAGGCATTGGTCAAACTAATTTTTCCACCTCTGGCTTTTGGCTACCCAGAAAGTTCCTGAGGCAGCTCGCTACTAGAGCACTTTCACTGGCACTTGTGAGATTTCACACCCACACAACCCTGATCATCTGCATTGCTCAGGGCTCAGATAGATGGGGTAACACTTGCTCCCAAATTGCACTCCTATTCCCCTTCCTCGCCGGGCGGCATTGTGTCTAGTTTAGAGCCAGAGGAACCAAACTTGAGTTTTGTTTCAAATCAGGGCTGAGCGGGCAAAGCATTTTCAATCTTAAGACAGGTTAAACCCTCGGAAGGTAGCAGATTTTTCTTTCTGTTTCCGTTTTATACATGTAGTTAAAGAGGAGTATATCAAGGGAGGAGCAAGGAGATTCCGTAAAGACAGGTTTCCGTTAAGGAAGATTTGACTGTATACGGTAAAATTCAACACGACAATTGTCTTTAGACCTGCATGTGAGCCTCAACCAGATTGTCTGAAAATTTTGCGCGCACCCCCCCCCCCCCAATAAGAGCTTAAATTTTGTAGGTGTCATAAGGAAGGACTTTTCCAAGTAACGAGCGACCACCCCAACAAACACAACAAAGAAGAGACATAGAATTGGAGTATGAATCCTCCATACCATATATAGATCTAGATCTAGTAATCTAAATAAATCTAGATCGATATCTTGTAGAACAAGTGAATAGGAATAGGCCTTGAACTAGAAATCCGCACCCGATTCCGAAAAGAGGGACTCGGCTGAGTATAGATTCTAAATAATTCACGCACCTGATGAAATGCTTTTTACCAACATTAATATTACAGCAAAACCTATGACTATGATAGGGTTTGACACAATAGAATTGGAATATGAATCCTCCATTGAGGTCTATAATTATCTATATAAATCTAGATCTAAATCTAGATTCTATTAGAACAAGTCAAGTGAGTGAATGAATCCACACGATCTCAACAATTGAATTTGTCAACAAACGAAATTCAAAATGGCCGCTCGAGCACGAAACTGAAAGTAGATAATTTAGGTCGTCGTCCTTTTTCGTTTTCGCATTCCTACTCGGGTTCCGACAATTATATCGTAAACGCCGACGGTCCGCACGAAAACGAAAAGTGCTGATAAAGCCGACGGGAGAAAAAGGGGGCGCTGGCAGTCGGCCAGGCCTCGCACTTCGCACATTGACTGATACAGGTGGTCCTAGCGATAGCATCGGCCGGTTCGCGGGTCGGGTCGCGATTATCGGATTTCAGACGATTGTCGGCAAATGACTGTAACGAGTGCATCTTTCACACGAGACCTCGAAGATTTTTCGCCCTTATCCGAGAAGGCTAGGTATTAGATCTTACCTACCATAAGATCAAGGGTGTGGCAAAAACACAGCAGTAAGAAGGAGCCAAGGAGTGGCAATAGAAAGGCTGCAGAAAGAGCCCAGCAGAGGAGGGGAGAAAGAGGGTAAGTGGGTGGGGCAGAAAGTAAACACGAAAGCAGACGACAGAACATTGTCAGAGCAGGATAGGAAGTAAAAGGAGAAAATTTTTGGAGAAGAAAAATGTTCATATCACTTTCCGGATTCGAACTCGGGACCTATTGAATTAGAAGCACACATGGTAACCTCGACCACAAGAACCCCCTGTAATTGTTCGAAATATTTCTTCACTTCAAGCAAAACTAACTGAAAACTAGTAATGGTACCTGGTCCATGTCAGATAAAAAGAAAATATCCTGAAGGTGGAAATATAAAGAATCAAATTATGTCTCAACACGCCTCTCCTCAAATATGGAACCAACTAGATTTCCTTAATGGTAAACTCGGCTATATTTAAAAAATAAATTCTTCTACATCAAGCTGTTGCCTTGTTTTCATTTCTAGTAGTAATCTAAAGAGCACTAAAAAGCTGCTATGTATACATGGCCTTAGGCAGCCACTGGGAGCGAAAAGTGTGAACAGGAAAGCGTTGATAGTTGAATGAATAAATACCATCCAAACAGTTCTGCTGAAGGACTGATCTACTCGATACCAAGACATCATACAGGTGCTAACTGGTTGCTTGATCTGTATCCGGTAAGAATCAACAAAACAATTCTGCTCAAGATTTTTCGTCATTTCAAGCAGACCTCGGGAAACAGCTCATACCAATAGTGGAGACGACAGAACATTGTCAGAGAGCAGGAAATGAGGTGAATGAAATCATTTGGAGAAGAAAATTGTTCGTTGCTTTCAAGATTCGAACTCGGTACCTATTAATGAGAGGCGAACACTGTAACCTCTCGACCACAACACCCCCCGACAATTGAGATATTTCTTCACTTCAAGCAAAACTAATTGAACCTAGTAAAAGTGGTACCTGACCCATGTCAGATGAAACATTTCTGACAAAAAGAAATACATCCTTTAAGAGGAAATATAAGGAATAAAATTCTTGTAGAATAGTTGCAAAAATGTCTTCCAACCCACCCCAATATGTAACCAACAAGATATCCTTAATGGTAAGCTTGGTTATTTTTTTAAAAATCATTTACATTAAGCTGTGGCCTTGTTTTCATTTCTAGTAAGGACAGGACAGTCAATTTTTTAATTCCCATTAAGCCCAAAGAATGTGAACACTAATAAAAGGCTGCTAGGTAAACATGGCCTTCATCTGGCAGCCACTGGGGGTGAAAAGTGTGAACAGGAAAGCGTTGACAGTTGAATGAATAAATACCATCCAAACAGTCTGTTGAAGGACTGATCTACTCAATATAGCAATGACAATGAAAAATCAAATTTTCATCCAAATTGCTTTAAAATGGGCTTAAATGAAAATAGAGTAAATTCTAAGAACTATTGTTTTTAAATTTTTAAAATCCATTGATAAAGTTATTGGGATTTTTGTTTGCAAAATGTTGGAGGACTTTCATATAGGAAAAAATCGCCAAAATGTGGGACATGTGTTTGATGTATTTTGAGGAAAAACTGTTCACAAGTCAGTAATGAATTGGAGCATATGAATGAAACGGCATCTCCATGTGATTTTTAGTGCCGAATCTATTTCTGCTATCACTTTTTCGATATCTTCATTACTTTAGATCTTAAAGACTGATATTTGCGTGAAATTTGTTGAATTGCGTGACATCGTTTTTACCGCGACGCGATCACCCCTTCTAAAACTCAGTAAAGCGCTATCGGGAAAACCCGCGATGTAGTCATCGGTGACCCATTTGGTTATAGGCAGCCAATCACATGCCGCCTAGCGATCAAGCGCCTCTTTCGTGCCGGCACCTCGCGTTTGGAATGCGCGATCAAGTTTCTAGATCTAGGGTTTTATCAATGGGTGGGTGGTAATTTTAAGTTGGTACGGAAAATCTACTAAACGCAGAGATCTGAAATTTTACAGCAATAAAGAAGACATGTGGGGCGCTTGTGTGGTCGGCGATCAACCCGCAGCTCCGCTTAGTTTTCGAACCGCAGAGGAAATTCGCACAAACATGGCAATATCTCCGGTTCTAGTAATCGTTCGGGGTTGTACGCTGGCATGTCGTTAGTTTAACCTTTCCTCTGGTTGGTTGCCGAGTTTCATTTATTTTCGTTTAGGAGTTTTCCCGTAACTAAACTTAGAAGAGAGTCACTTCTGATTCCGAGCTGCCCAAAAAATACCCCTCGCGCGGAGGCCGATTTCCGGCCCAAGGCGCAGCGGGCGATTGGCATTGCTACTCAATACCAAGACATCATACGACTGCTAACTGGGTGCTTGATCTGTATCCGGTAAGAATCAACAAAACAATTCTGCACAAAATTTTTCATCATTTCAAGCAGATCCCAGAAAACAGCTCATAGCACTAAAATGTCCTGAAAGTGAACATTGTAATACTTACCCAGCTTCAGCAGCCTCAGCGGTGGGCTCCTGCTGGTTAGTCCAGTCAGTAGACTCGTTCTGCTGATCTTGCTCCCTGTGCACAAAATCAGAGGTAAGTCAGAGCATGCACAATGACCTTCATTGTTATACTTACTCAACACACAAATCATGCAACATTAAATAATCAGCTCAAAGTAAGGACATATACCATCTTTAGGTGTCCAAGACATTTTTATAATTCATAACAAATTTGTTTTAAGGGATTTAAGAAAAATAACACCAATAATGTAATCTGACGCAAAATTATAACAATGGAGACTGCAAATCAGCAAGAGTAACCAATCTCAGGAGTGGGGTGACCACTGTCCCTTGAATGTTTACCAAAAACAAAGGGGAAAAAAATAAAGGGGGGAAAACAAGCACCCTTACTCAAGATCATCCTTGAAGCTTCCCCAATTGTGTGCACCTCCACCATCCCTCTTCTCCGTAGGCTTGACACCCCTGAAAAAAAAGAATACAGTAACCCCTGCTGCCAAATGAAAGGTTTCCCTTGACAATTCTCATGCAGCCCCATTGATAGTTACGTTAGAGGGGTAACGACAGCATTGCCATTCCTTCACTTGTCTACAATTGACAGAAACAACAAACAAATGACTTGGTCAGTCAAATATTGCCACTCAACCAGAAATAAGGGCAACATGGTAAAATAAAGGAACAGCTAATAAGGAAAAAAGTAAACAAGGTCACCAAGCTAAAATAAAAACTTGTTCATATGTATATCGTAAATAGTCACTAATTCTGCAAAAACATGAATAAGTATAGTCGAAATTGTCTATGACGACTACTCATTATCAAAGAGAAAGGTGGTTGTCTTTGACATCAGTGCCATTAAAAATGTCAAAAAATATTTGCAAGGGAAGAATGGGGAGTGACCATTTGTACAAGTAATTGACCGTCAGAGCAAGTTCGACAGTACAAACAGGGATATGGAACTGGGTCATCACCACAAAAAAAAAAAGGAAAAAGAAAGAAAAAAGCATGCATGTCCCGTCCAAAAATTACTTTCACAAATCATTTTTTAAATATAATCTAAAGGCATATTTGGTATTATTTGGTAGATTACAAGAATAACTGTACACCTTACAAAGTCCCAGCTGAGGTACTGATACGTAATTGTATATAATGAACTCACCAAAGTTTATTTGCATTGTTACTGCCATGTGGGTTTTTTTTCAAAAGATCCACCCCCAAATCAAATATTGAAACCATACTTTACATAACACGATTTTCTCTTGAGAAAACGAGAACTATCAGCCCACTAAAATGGTGACATTTAATTTAATATCGAACTCAAAAATTCAACATACACATATTTTACTATGAGGTTTTAAAACTAATTCCAGACTACTTAAAACTTTTCAATTTAAGTTTGCAGGAAATTACTAGTTGCTGGGACATACACACACCAAAGGCCCATGGTGTCTTATTCAATATCTAAGTCATCAGTCTAGAATCAGGAAGTGATAAGTAAAACCATACCTTCTGAAAATGCACTACACAGTGTGAGTAACAGCAGCATTGACATCATTCTTTGTTTTTAACTTTCAGATGAAAATCGCAGTAAAGTACAAGCTCCTGAAGGCTTTCCAGTTTCCCCCAACCCAAAATCTGTACCTCCCCACAATACTTGGTATAAAAAGCCGAACTGTACAGAAGAAGCAGTAACCCCCTTTATCTATACTGAAGGCATTAACCTGGGGGATAAATGGAGAAACCAGACAATTCCAAGGTTCCATCATTGACAACACGAAAATGAAACAACTTTGCAAAGAAAAAATACAATTCTTTTTAATCATGCATCTACATCAGAGATCCTCCACCTTCGGACTAAAAGCTCACATTTCTGATCACTGACAGTTTCATATTTCGAATGGAAATAGTGATCTTGACAAATTCATGAAATGGGACATTCATTGACAGACCACTGTATCAGTGGAGGAACCCTAATTTTGAATCAAAAACACCAACACATTTACCTATTTAAGCATTTATTATTTCTATCACTACTGTGTTCACGAGAACTTAACACAACACCTCCTTGTCATTAGAGCCAAATGTATTTTAAAAAGTAAAATATTTGAAATCAAAAGAGAAAAAAGCCCGATTTTAAAAATAACACGAAAATAGAAATGAATGATAACAAAATGTTATTGGTTTCTTGAACAAATTTTCAACAAAAAGCAAAAGCCCAGACTAAGGTTAGACCACAGAACTTTCATCATATATTATTTATAATTCATGCACTCTTTTTTTTACTTCCACAGATCTACCTCAGCAATGGATAAGAACTCTTCCAGTTACACAGCACAATGCAATCAGTATACAACATGTTTATTGTGCAACAAAGTCTGTACGCTCAACGTTTAGTACAGTCTATTAAAGCACGCCATCAGCAGCTTTCTCCAAGAATAATTTTTGCAAGTGAGCTTTTTTCCAATTTCGTTGCACACTATTAAGTATCTCAAAACTCCACCAGAATATACTTCAGCCAACACCATGGAACCAAAAACAATTCAAGCCACATGCAATGACGGGAATAGACACAAAGGTTTTAAAAACTCACGTCCTATCTGATGCACTGTGGCGATCGAATTCCCTCTTCCTCTCGCCTCCAAAGCCTCCTCTTGGTCCACCAAAGCCACCACCTCGTTCGCCGCCGCGACCTCCTCTACCTCTGCCTCTTCCACGTCCACGTCCTCTTTCGCCGCCAAATCCACCTTCTCTGTCCCCACGGTCCTCTCTTCTGCGAAAACCATCTGGCCTTTCCCTAAGAATGCATGTTGAAAAAAAGATGTGTATTTTAGACCACTGAAAAACTAATCTATTCTTACACTGCACTCGCATACATATAACCCAATTATCCATGTTGATTAGATATAAAAACAGCAGTACCTGAACAACCTTCTTCCCTGAAACATGCAAGCATAAGATAGAAACCAGGAAAGACATATATTTGAATTACACTAGAGAGCATGTCCATTCCCTAATCAAAACTTCAAAAAGGTACTATGGAACAAAATTGTTCACTTTCAAGAAAATTAAACCATGGAATATCAATATTGGCTTTCAAACAAGACAATTGTCTCACTGATATGGCGAAAAGGTAGAGCAAGTCTTTCTAGACTAAATAAGTAATGCCATTCGGGCTTCTGAGCGCGGAAAATTTTGGTCAATGCTTGTGGGTGAACTTTTCGACCGGCTCGGAACGCAAGTGACCATTTCAGGACCAATGTGAATTAAACTTCGCAACCAATCAGAAAATAGAGAAAAACAAATTATATTTGGACGTCAAAGTTTGTCCGCATAAATTAACCTATTTTTTTGGTGTCGAAAACACTTTCGTATCAGGTACACTATAAGGAGCTTGATAATGGTCGAGAAGGTAAGAGATCTATCTTTCCTCTATAGTGTGCTCAAATTTGAACTTTCTGTGTCAAGTAGTTGTTCAGACTTTCATCATAAATGAACCACTACCCCCCTGTCCAAAGCGGTTTCGCTCCACTCCCTTGGCCAATGTATGTGACCTACAAATCCCTGCATGACTTTTCCTAACCCGTTCATTGGTCACTTGGCACGCGCATCCTTTTTTTTTTCTTTCTGTTACCTTGTAACATTGTAATGGGGGTATTCCGAGGCGCGCTTCTCTCAGGTGTTCACGTCTGAACGGGAAAAAGTTTTTAATTAAACAGCATGCCAGATTGAAATAAATTATATTTTAAGGTAGGCAGGCACGGCTTAAGTCATCAAAAAAAAGCTTTGCTATTATTTAGTCATTTTGCCAACATATTCTTAAAGATCCCACATTGTGATACAATGCTATAAATAAAATGATCTCATCCCGACACCCTTTTTCGTAAAAATCGAAATATGCACACCAAAATCGGCCATCGTTTCTACATAATATTATTGTACTGCTGCTTGAATTGTGGAACCTCTCTCAGTTTCTTGATAAACCTCCTAGGATTTGACTTTTCTGACGTCTTATTCTCATAATTCTGATTAATACTGGACAGACCCAGATTAGATCTGACAGTTTCGTTTTCGTTTTAGTAGAGGTTTTACAGCGCTCGCAACTGCATAAGGTCATATGGGCACCAGAAGATTAGGTGTTACAAGAAAGTAATAAACATAAAAAAGAAGAAGGGGAGATAAGGACGATAGACGTTTGATAGGAAAGAAGAAGCAAACCACACCAGAGCACCCGCCAATCACCCACGATCTAACAGGTGTTTCTGACATTGCACAAAAGTAGACGAGACGTCTTGTTCATCTCTAATAATCACGAGTGTGAGGTGTGAGCAAGTAAATCGAGGTGCAACTCGGTATAAGCAGTATTTCCTGTCCGCAGTATCGTCATACAATAGATCAACCTAAAAATATCTTTAAGTTAGGCCTAGAGAACATATACAAGCTGTCTATGTTCTGTAAGTCTAATGTTCAGTGCTCCCAAACGTGGCATCAAATCCCTGTCCCGAAAGGTTTTTCTTCTCCTGAGCCTAAAATAAATTTTAAAAATAAGACAGACCAAGGAAAGCCACTTTGAACTTTAAACAGGCCTAAATTGGTCAAAGGAAAAGTATAAGCTATACTATAAGGCCTACTTTGTACAGAGCTCCTCTTGGGACAAAACCAGAATGTACACGCTTCGAAAATATGTTGGTCAGTCGAGAAGAGTACCAAATAATAAAAAAATTTTTAACTTCCAGGACCAGGATTCGAACCCGCACTAATAAAATAATGATTCGGCTTTAAGAGCAGATGCGCTGTCCCATCAGCCATCAGAACTTCCAACAACGGAAGGTACATTAAGCTTCATATAGACTAATGCGGCGTTGCAAATAGGCTCTTCCAAATTCCTAAAAACAAATTGTTTAAATACATTAAAAATAGGCCTAATCCTTAAGGTCCTAAAATTCGTTTGAGGCTTCAAATAGTCAAAACTACCTGAATTCAGGCGGGACATTTTCATCCCCCACACGGACATCACGATTGTCCTTCAGTCCTTGGCGCCACTGCGGTCGTCTCTCGCCATCATTATCACGAATTTCTCTTGGTTCACGGTTTCTTCCACCACGACCACGGTCGTTTTGACGTGAAGGAAGGGGCTTGTCTGCAAGAAAGAAGATTGGTAAACTCAAAAAATGCTTTGTACAAAGTCTTGGGCAAACATGCGATTAGCATCCAGTATTCAGGTATCAAGACCTACACTGGAAACTACAGCTTCACTTGGATCTTACCTCCATTATTCGTAAGACCTGATCCAAAAGCTAAGAGTAAAAATTCGTTTTAACACCAAAAGAAAAAAGCTTGACCTACTATGACGTGGTTTATATAACTAAAATAAACGCTGAATTATGATACACCACATGGTTCTTCAATATTCAATGTAAACTGACAGACACATGTGACTTGAAAATGTCAAGTGAAAGGCACAACTAGATTCTATATAAATTTATGAAAAAAATTATGAACCTAGATCTAGAATCTAGATTCTAAACCCAATTTATTCTTCCACAAGGGGATGAAAAGGAATGCAAGAAACTACGGAAACCATTTGACCTTGGGTTGAGAACAAAGTCTACTAGATCTATTTAGATTCAAGGCCTTAATTGGTTAATTTTTACTTTTGCACCCACACATAGATGCATAAACTGCCACAATTTTTGCTGTAGAACACACGCATGGCCACTAAAACCCTTGCAAATCAATTGTTTTCAAGTAAATATCAATCCTAATTGCCAAAACATCAAATCATTGTGAAATTCGGGCATGCCCCCCTGAAACCCCCCATTTAAAGCTAAATTTACTATTTTCAAACATCAATAACTCAATAACTATTGATTTGCTGCAAAAATGAAGGCCACGTTCGTGTTCAGCCTGCAAAACACTACTAGAATAAAAGTATATCAAATGTGTACATGAGACGGGTGTATTAGTAAAAAAAATACCCCTTAATTAACCCTGGAAGCGCGCAAGCCCTAAAAGGCATAGATGCTAACCTTGGAAAATTCCAGTATTCCTTATATGGAAAATGACGTAATTTTCCAGTCAAAAGTTAGGCGCTTTTTCCCATCCCGCAATTGTTATTCGCGGGTTTTGGCCCAAAGAGTAGGGGGACATAAAAATAATGTGGGGTGTTTCAGGGCGGCATCCCCCCCCCCCCCCCCCCGATTTTACCATAATTTGATGTTTTGCAGTTGTGAGGTTTGATATCTTCGCTCGCCGGGCATCAAACGTAGATTTATAGATCTCCAATAAGGGGAGTGGGAACTACCAAAAAAGCACCCCCCAAAGTTATACATGGTGACCAATGACTTTGCAAGTTATCTTGACCTTGCAGAGCGTATGTCGATCGATAAAGTGACGCGGTCCAGCAGAGCGACTGCACGCTAGAAATCTATGTGCTATCACTTGAGGACACTTGTTTCGCGATGCTGATGTACTAGATCTAGATTTTAATTGTTGAGTTTATCGCGTATTGCGTTTTGTATTTAATTTATTTGATCGCTTATTTTTGAATGCTAATTATCAGTTTTAAGAAAATGTATGGTTTTTATAAGCCTTTTATCATCTGTTCAGCCGTAGGCTAATTGGTAATTTTTCAGTGCTAGATCTAGATCATGTAGCAGGCATAGATCTACATCTCGGGTATCTCAGCTAATCCCCCCCCCCATGTTTACGACCCATCAGCAGTGGCAGCAGGCATTTTTGGCGGGTTACATCCGGTGAACCTCTGAGAGCTTCTAGAATCTAGGAATAAAACTCATCGATTCTACGGGAGGACTTCGGCACTTCTGTACAATTGCGGTCCCATTCCGAGATACTCGGTTTGACCCTACCAACGATTACTTCTGGTTCTAAACGATTACTTTTTTATGCACGTACCGATAGGCCTATGGACGGACAGCCAATCAAACCTAATTGTAAAACATCAAATTATGGTCAAATTCAGGGGGGGCATGTCCCCCTGAAAGAAACCCCCATTGCCTTTTGAGTTTTATGCAAGTGAAATTTTACTGCTCATTTTATAGGCAAGATCTACTGATAAAACATCGATACCGAACACTTCAATCAGTATCGATATCCAGTAGTCTTTGCATTGTGATTTAGTGCTAGATCTACCGGGACCGCAATTGTACAGGAGTGCCAGGACTTCTGCAACGAGCGACCGCTATTATGACTAGGAGGAGACAGAGGCTAGAGCAGAATTGAGGGCTAGGGGTAGATCTAGGGGTAGCGTTTGGGTTATGGTTAGGCCTCTTCTTTATTGTGTGTGATGGGGTGGTCGCTCGTTACGGAAGTCCTTCCGATTCTACAATCCAATGGAAGGTAGACTAGGAATTAGAGTTAAGTTCAGACAGGAATCATAAATGTGCACTGACATGACATTATGAGTGGGATGGGTCAGAAAAATTAATTATTTCAATATTTCGTTCAGACTAGATCTAGTCTATATAAATCTAGATTCTAGATCTAGATTTCAAGATCTATTCACGAAGGTTTGGGTTATAAGTCATCAATAAAAACTTGCACTTCCAAAAGTCCAAAGCATGTCAATTCAGCAAGGCATGGTACTCACTCTGAACCAGGTGGCAGTCACAATTCTTGCGTTCCAGTTGTGTTTATGTGTATGAAGCAGAAACATTGACTTACAATGTTCCAGCCCTAATAAGTATAATACAAGAGTTAAACACGTGTGGTGGTAACCGCATCACATTGCATACTTTATGAGCTTCTGTTGTCACATGGCATGGCACTGCTGACAGTATTGGCCCACCATGCCGTTTTGCAGAACAACTCTGCCGGAAGCAGGCCAGCAAGCATCGAGCACACATTAACAAATCTTCACACATTAAGAAACAGCAAAATCTCCAAATCACAACAATGCACAAACAACGTTTAAAGAGTACTCACCCTCTTTCTTTGCAGCAGGCTGCTCAGGAGTCTTTGATTTAGGCTCTGGAGCCGATGCCTTCTTCACCTTCGTTTTTGACGTTTTCTTGTCGCCTTCATCTTTCTTCTTCGTCTTGGCTAGTTCCTCCTGCCTCGACAGAATCTCCAATGGATCTTCATCTTCATCGATGAAGAGCATAAATTTGTTCGTAACCGCTACGCCGTATTGGTGGTCCATTTTCCTCTGTGGCGGAGAGGATGTTATTAGATTAGGACCGTACGGCCTTTTCCCTCAGTAACCCTCAGATCAGCAAGATGGCGTGCTTCGCGCACAATGTAATGCGCATGCAAGGTGAACCATCTGACAACTTCCGGTGATGTAATTCAACCAAATTTGGTTCGCGAATGAATCCAGAATCAAATATAATAAAAATAGTGATTTCACAAAACAATTTTCACTAACTTGATCAAAGTACCCTCTGTAAAATTCTGTAATGGTTTTGATTTTTTTAGCTGATTCTAGTTAGCTCTATAATCACAGTTACTTTCAATGCATTGAACTGTGAAGTTAGAATGGTCTCTTTACTGAAGGGGGATTCCTGACCCATTTTCTGGTTATTTTTAACTGCCGACAGGTAGAGACAGGTAAGGACAACGAGTTCTAACGGGACTTCAGCTGTTCGCTGTTGGGGCTCATTTCGAGGAGCGCACTAGGGGAGAGAAGATATTTTTGAAGAGAAACATTTAAAATGCATCCATTAGATCTTAGTCCAAGCGCGTGTGCTTTACCTTTGAGGACAAACGATCATACACATTTTACTATGACAAATTTAACAGCAAAAGCAAAAGAAAACTCGAATAAGTTACAAATATCAACAAAGAGAGAAAGGGATTCCGGAAAGCGCGGTCGACCACGAGCCGATTTATTGACAACATTAATGATTGAAGGATCGTCATCTAAATCAAAGATCAGATGTGATAAATGTGGTCGTGCGTTTCCAAGAGAAAAATCATTACAGGCCCATTTAAGAACACACACTGGTGAGTAAAATAATTTGTTCTGCCTTGTTTTGTTGTAACACTACCGGCTTATTTGGGAGATTTATTATGTTTTTGATTCTCACTATCTTTATTAAGACATCATATGCAGTTGCTATTTTGTTCGTCTTTCTCTCTCTCTCTCTCTCTCTCTCTCTCTCTCTCTCTCTCTCTCTCTCTCTCTCTCTCTCTCTCTCTCTCTCTCTCTCCT
>NW_004797468.1:1111799-1113816 GCF_000002075.1 Aplysia californica | reverse complement strand
GTCTGCCGCATTGTATCTAGTGGTCAATTTCTGTTGCATCTAGTGGTCAATTTCTGTTGCATCTAGTGGTCAATTTCTGTTGCATCTAGTGGTCAATTTCTGTTGCATAGACGTTTGTTTTGGACAACAACGAGTAGCTTTTTCTGGTAAAATATGCGCCAACAAAATCGAAATACAAGTGAAAAGAGATCATTAAAATACAATACTTCAGCTTATTGATTAAATATGAAATCTTTATATATTCCCTATCTTAATTTTTTTTTTTACCAGTTAGTTTCCTAAACTTGTTTTCTTGAACAGTTCATAAGCTCATCATCAAATATGCATGTGTGACACTTTCTACTTATGATATCAAACTTATGATATCAAACTTATGATATTCATCAATGACTCTTACGCTTGCAGCGATGATAAAACGTACAATCCTTCGATTGTACCTAGATAATTGAGGTCGTGTACATTGTGTGTGGGAGGAGTGGATGGGGAAGGGGGGGGGGTTGTAGGATAAGTAGTCGTGATTTATACGGATCGCTGTTGTTCTCTAGTAGGGTTACAAAGCTGACTGAGTTGGTTGTATGCTATTGATAAGTTTCGTAGCTCAGTTGGTGCTCTGGATATCGTGATTTTTCAAATATCGACCCCTACGTAACTTACTAAATTATACTCGACACTGACGAAAATCCAAGAAAATCAGTGGGGAGAGAGAGAGAGAGAGAGAGAGAGAGAGAGAGAGAGAGAGAGAGAGAGAGAGAGAGAGAGAGAGAGAGAGAGAGAGAGGGGGGAGAGAGAGGGAGAGAGAGGGGGGAGAGGGAGGGAGAGAGAGAGAGGGGGGAGAGAGAGGGGGGGAGAGAGAGGGGGAGAGAGAGATAGGGGGAGGGAGAGATAGGGGGAGGGAGAGAGAGAGAGGGTGAGACAGAGAGAGAGAGGGGGGGAGACAGACAGACAGACAGACAGACACAGAGAGAGAGAGAGAGAGAGAGAGAGAGAGAGAGAGAGAGAGAGAGAGAGAGAGATTTCGAGAGTGACAGACAGACACAGTCATATATACATAAAGAAAAAAGATCTAGATCTAAAGCTTGGAAAACTACACGCAGCCGTAACAAAGGGAGAATACGACAACGAGAGGACTACATATTAAGAGACTGTTGATGATGCAAGCCCATGGGCTGTGTGGCAATCAATATACTATAACATTACATGTAGACACTTATGTAGAAGTAAACTGAACCGTAAATACACACTCCATGTTGTTCATCGTGTTTTTGAGTCATCTCGGCGTATTCTGAGTCAAAGTGTATTAACGAATGTGTACAGTGTATTGTTTCTCATCGTGTGGCAACGATATGTAGATCTATCATACAGAGTTTCAAAACGCGCTGTCGTCTCCTGGGGTCACGACTCAAACGACAACGTAATAGTCTCTCTCTCTCTCTCTCTCTCTCTCTCTCTCTCTCTCTCTTTCTTTCTTTCTTTCTCTCTCTCACTCTCTCTCTTTCTCTCTCTCTCTTTCTCTCTCTCTATCTCTTTCTCTCTCTCTATCTCTTTCTCTCTCTCACTCTCTCTCTCTTTCTCTCTCTCTCTCTCTCTTTCTCTCTCTCTCTCTCTCTCTCTCTCTCTCTATATATATATATATATATATATATATATATATATATATATATATATATATATATATATATATATCTTTCTCTCTCTGTATACGCGCGTATGTGTGTGTAGTGCGTTGCATGAGCCCCATGGATTTCTCTTGACTTTGGCATATCGATTGGCTTTGATTCTTGACTATTCTTGAATTGCACACAGCTTGCCTTATCCTTTCTTCTTTCATCTGTCGTGTGTGTATGTGTGTGGTTGGGGGGGGGGGGGGGTAAGGGGTGTGTGAAAGGGAAGTGCGGGCTGGTGAAATATGTTAAATTGTGTTCTGATGTGTATTCTGTTTTTAAATGCCTGTTCCCAAACTACAATATATTCTCGTCCCATAGATCTGTTGTTCTCTACCCCCCCCCCCCCCCCCCCC
>NW_004797468.1:1092681-1111699 GCF_000002075.1 Aplysia californica | reverse complement strand
CCCCCCCCCCCCCCCCTCCCCCACCAAACACACACATGCCTGGGACACTCACTATGTACAAACACATGAAAACGTTCACTCCCTGCCCCTCCCTCCCCTCCCTCTCTCTCACATATACACACACATTTATTCACAAACACACGCATAAACATACTTCCCTACGAATATACGTATGGGGATACCATTTACGCATGGTTAAAGAATCTTTTTAAATATCTAAAATTTAAAAAAGAGAATGCCAACATAACAGAATCTTTTTAAACATCTAAAATTTTAAAAAGAAAATGCCAACATCCATTCTTCATCAGTCTAGTCCATGAATTCAGATTGATTATTATTTTTAATTACTATCTCATTTCAGAAGAATAGAATTTGGGATGGAGTGGGAATATTGTGCCCTTTGGATGTTATTGTTAGTTTCTTTAACTGTAGCGTTTAATTTCCTGTGCTTTAAAAAGTGAGCGACCTCGATGTCCTACTCTTTGGTTACTTTAATTAATGCCAAACACGACTGGGTAGCACCCTCGGTTTAACACACCCATGTTACTTTAATGTCAGACATGACCGCACTCGATCTTTCCCCAACCTGTGTAGAATAACCCACAGCACGTTAAGACCTCAGCGTGGGGAGCGCCGGCACAAATACTGTTGCCAGGCAACCCCCCAAACACACAGTCAGTGCGTACAAAGACGTTTAAATGTATCCGCTGCTCAGCCAAACCACGTGCCTGTGGGTTTTTTTTTACCCCCGCGGTGAGGCAGACGCGCAGAATAGATTGCATGGCTTGGCGGAGTCAAGCGTGAAGGCTTACAGACAAAAGTTCTTTATGGAACGGGATCGTTACTAGATCTACACCTTTACTATATATAGTGGCAGTTGCAACAACAACGACACCAATAGTGAAATCAAAATGCTAGTACCCTGACTAAGAATGTTATGATCATTTTCAAAGGACTTAGAAAAAATCAAGGAAAACACCCAACAAACTACGCTTTTTTTCTGATTAATCTCAGACTTGTGCACCCCACTTCTCGTATTGATACATTAAAAATAACGATATTGTGTATGTATTTGTGTTTGTTTGTGTGTGTGTGTGCGTGTGTGTGTGTGTGTGTGTGTAAGAGAGTTTTTGTATGTATGCCCCCCCCCTCTCTCTATATCTCTCTCATTATATGTGTGTGTGTGTGTGTGTGTGTGTGTGTGTGTGTGTGTGTGTGTGTGTGTGCGTGCGTGTTTGTGTATTTGCGTGTGTATGTGCGTGCGTACGTGGGCGTGAGAAGAGAAGGGCGGCTTCGTTAAATGCTTGGGAAATCAATATTTTCGACAAATTTGTTCCAGAAATTTTAAAGGGGGTAGGCCTATGAATTTTTAGGTTAAGAAGTCCACAACAGTCAAAATTGCAATATGATGTTTGTTTGTGTGTGTGTGTGAGTGTGTGTGTGTGTGTGTGTGTGTGTGTGTGTGTGTGTGTGTGTGTGTAAGAGTATTTTTGTACGTATCATCTAAAGCCGCTATAGCTTGTACAAGGCTATCCATTGATAAAATTCATGGAAAAACAGGGACTATAAAAATACATTCATTGTTTTAAACTGTTCCACATGCACATAGGCTCGATCTATCTCAGTCTTGTTTCACTTATCGTGATGAACTATTTAAAAAGAAAACATTAAAAAACAAAATCCAAAGCAATAACAACGTTTAACCAAAGATTCTCTACTACACGATCTTTGGTTTAACTGATGTTTGTCATTTGTGATCAGTCATAACACTACGTATGTTGGTCTGGTTTTGCAGTATTATTAAATACTACAATTTAAATCATTTCGTTCACACTTAATTGATAAAAGCCATATCAAGTGATCTTGCGATAACAGAAGTAGTATAGTGGAGTGAGATAAAGGTCTTTAATAATAAATGCCAATTCACGAACTTGTTCCAACCTGCCTCTGTTCGCTATCGTGCGGCGACTAGAAACGACCCCCCGTCATTGCTGATCGGCTAGCCTAGCTTACAACAGAAAAAAAGTGGGGCATAAAACTATTGCTTCTGCCCAGCCACTCGCAGTTCGTGTATTGATCGAGACTGAACACGCAGAGGCCCGTTTGGGCCAATCAATCGAACAGGTCGATTATGCATGGCTCGGGTCACGAAACCACGCCCCCTGACCCCGCAGTTTCGTCCTTCGGAGAAAAGGGCAGCCTGAACCGCATCGCACGTTGATCCTCCGCGAGACAAAAAGTAGAAAGAAAACTGGCGGGAAATAGGCAACTTCTCCAGAAACACCTATTCTATCGATTGGTCCAAATATTCCTCAAACCCATAATTAACAGATCAATAATATTGACATTGTCATCAATCCTGGGAACTGATGAAATACTTGTCGAATTATAATAATTCTCACCGGAATCAACCGATTGTTGAGGTGGGGGATTCCCTCAAGGTTACAATGTAAACAAAACCACGTGACAGCCCCAGTCTGATGTTGTTGGCTGTTGGCCGAGGTCGAGGTCCAGTGAAGAGAAGAGATCTAGGCTGGCCTAGCCTTGTTCTTAGTTCACTAAGTTCAGTCAGCTCTGGTTCAGTTCAACAAGTTCTGAATAGTGAATATGCCTATGTCTTGGCCAAGCATAGAGACAGGAGAGAAGTAGATGAGTAACGAGTGAGTGGAGAGCGAGCACTTTCAGTGTGCAGTCGCGACTGAATGGCTCAACCCGAAGCATTTTTGTTGCACAGTGTGCACATTGGTTTCACATCATACTCATAGGCTGCTAGAGCTAAATCTGATGTGGGTCCACCGATGTTTACAGGTAGAACTACGATGTGCCCACTACGGCAGGGATCGGTCGATCGCCCGACTCGATCGCCTCAAAAACAAACGTGTTTTCAGTTTCAGGCGATCGAGTCGGGCGATCGGCCCGATCCAGCCGTAGTGGCCACCCCGTATAACACATCAATAGTAGGCAAAAGCATCAAGTTCAACCTGTACTCTGTACTGACTTGGACAATTCCAGGGCGCAATGCAAATGATGTGTGGCACAGGTGCTAATTCTTGAGTTATAAAAGAGCTAGGCCAACTAGCTACTACCACTACTAACTAGCCTTCTGAGATGGCTGAGTCTACACTCACGCTATTGCGTGCTCAGAAATTCAAATTTTGCTATTAGGATACGGGGTGGCCACTACGGCTGGATCGGGCCGATCGCCCGACTCGATCGCCTGAAACTGAAAACACGTTTGTTTTTGAGGCGATCGAGTCGGGCAATCGGCCCGATCCGATTCCATCCATAGTGGTCACCCCGTAGGCCTACGCACGCAATTGCGTGCAAGATACATTATATATATAGTTTGCTACAGAATTTTTTTCACCAGTTCCAGCGCTTTTTTTTATTTGGGGGGGGGGGGGGGGCTGTCAGCATCATTGTACGATAAGAGGCTGAGTGTGGATAGATGGGCTTTTGTTGGAAAGTGGACATGTCAGTTTAATTAAGCATTTCTTTGATTAACCCATTCCCTCAATTGACTGCGTATAATCATTTGCAACCTTGGTTTTCTTGAAAATGTAAATGAAACGAAATATTTTTAAAAGTTTCAGTGCTATAAAAAGCTAAGACTGTGCTACTAATTTTTCAATGGCATAAACGGATCCCCACATAATATCGCACACCATACTATAAGCCCTCACTTGGCTTGAGTTTCTCATTGAAAGTATGGTAGATCTAGATATCTATGTGTTATGAGAAAATAGCGGTTCTGCTTTTTTCATCCCCATGAATATCTTAAATTGGGACTTTAAAATATTCATAAAATATGTGCAATACATGTGTATCGAACGTACATGATTCATGTTTGACTTTATTATAATTAAGTTACAAGTAGTTTTAAAGCTGTAATATTAACATATCACACACATTCAACTATTTTTCTGTAAAGGTGAACGCCCGTACAACTGTGACTTCCCAGGCTGCTCTAAGGCATTTTGTCAGAGCGGTCAGCTCAAGACCCACCAGCGACTTCACACAGGAGAGAGGCCATTTGTCTGTGCCGAGGAAGGTACAGAGCAAACAGTTTTGACTTTACATATATTTATACGTACATTTAATATAATAGAATGCATTCAAAATCTATAGCATAAATTTTGTCTGTATTATAGACCTTATAGGCTAAGTTATAGATATGTTATATGTATTTTATGTAATTGATTCTGGAAGGATTGTTCAGTGTTCAGCTGAAATATCGATACGGACTAATTCAGAATCCACTGAGAACCAGCCGAAGTATTCTGTCAAATTAAAAACAGTTTAATGGACTTTTAACGTGAAATCTTTACTTGGATGTTTCTTCACCAAAATCTCTTTTTACTGGTTTGTTTCGTGAGGAGAACAGTAAAGACATTTTTGTTTTAGTGGACACGAGATTATTGATAGATTTGAAACTGAGGCCTTTTGTCTATTATGTTGTGTTTGTCTTTTCTTAAACTTGTGCAAATCAAAGGGACATAAATTGATTTTGGAAAATGTAACAAAATGACTCTGATGCTTATTGTTGTTTTTATCAGGTTGTAGTGTGCGTTTCACTCATTCCAATCGCCACTGCAGTGAACATCCACACGCAGGTCTCATACGACTGGATCTAGACTTGGCCCAGGTGGCAAAGAGACATGAAGAAGAAACAAATGCTGAGATAAAGAGATGGCTTAACAAGTAAGATATTTTTATTTCACCCCCCCCCCCGGCTTGTTATTGTAATTGTATCATGAAATGCTGTTGTACACAATGGTCATTTAGGAAAGTGTGTGTATTTCATTTGCGATTGGTTTGTTCTGTAATGAGGCACTTATATTATCTTTCCCAGTGTATCATTTGTTGTTGAAGTTGTTGTTCATGATTGATTGTTGATAGCTTTTGCCCCCCCCCCCCCTTTAATAAAGTAGGATTCAAAATGTTAAAATGTTAATGTCAGCACACTTTGTCCTATTGGCCATCATTTTTTGCTTTTTGCCTATCACTGACCTATATTATATCCTATAACATTTTTAAAAACCTCTGTGATGAAGGTATGTTCATTGATAATGTTGTAATTGTTAATTTATTTTTAAACTTTTATTTTGTCGTCCTTTATTTTTGTCGTCTTGGTCGACTTCTTTAACTTCAAAGATACGGTACTGGAAAATGAATGTAAAGAATTGAGACAAAAGACAGCCTTAAATTTCCATTTAAACTGGCTGTTCAAGTTCATAGGAGTTCCAAGGTGCATATTACGTATTATTCTAGGGATAATTTCTAGTCTAGCACACACAGAGCAAAATTGAGGGGAAGCAGAAATCTTTTCATTATGTCCCAAGTTTGGCCATGCATGTGTTTTCAAAACCTGTAAGAAAAAATAAATGTTAGACCTGAAAAGCTGCTCTCTATGTGTGTGTTTCACTATGTGCTTGCTAGACTGTATAGTTTGCATTATGTTTTGTATTTGTACTTACTTCCAAATCTCCCTCACTTTCAGGTACATTCAGCAGTGCAAAGACAGAATGTGTCCCAAAGCACCGAGCAAAGAGTCACTGCAAGAGGGAAACATGCGCAAATCACCCTCCCCTACACTTCTGTCTGCTGCGATAACAACGAGAAGCTTATCTCTACCCAGAATACCGTCCGTCCCATCGTTGACCAGTGGGGGCCTTCCTCCATCCCCGACTTTCTCTTCAATAAAATCATCTAGATTGTCTCTCGAGTCTCGAGCTGACACGTACATGACATGGAGCCCGCCCCGTCAGTGTTCAGCTTTGTCGACAGGTTCCTCTTCATCTGGAGTTTCATCCATTTCTTCCACCTCCTCCGTCCCACCATCTCCTCCTCTCCGTCCTAATTCTCCTGCTTTGGGGAATTTTATCTACTCTAGCCAGATGGTTTTACAAGGAAATGACAGCGAAGAGCTCCGGCCTGCCTCCCCAGCTGATGGTGCTACTTATCTGGGACTTTCTTCGCCTCCCTCAGGCGACAGCTCACCAGCTCATGTGCACTCACCCCCACCACAGTCTTACCAGATTCTCAACTCAAAGCCAGCCCCCCCGAAGCCTGAGTCCACCAGCTCCATCTACTATAGAGTCACACCAAAGAACCGAGAGAAGGACCGTTACATATCAGCACTGGCCCTCATAGAACTTTCACAACGTTGAAAGTCTTTGCTGAATGGTTACAGAGACCCCAAGTCCCTAGGTGGTTGGAAATTTTGTTTTGTAAATTGTAGCAAGTTCCAAACTATGTGTATGTACTTGTATTCTTTATTTCTTATTAAGAAGTAAGATGCTCCAATGTGACTGTTACTGACAAACTATTTGTTTCCATGTGCAGGTACTAAAGCATCTCATGGTTCTGGTAGCCTTATTTAGTTGTAGGAGTCCTGTCTGCGCTGTGATTTTGTGTCCTTGCATCAAAGCACTTTACATTAGTTTTTCCCACTCTCCATAAGTTCAAATGAAGAACATACATGTATTGAGAATTGAGGCAGAACATGCAATAGACAAGTGTCTTGTTCAAGAATTGGTCTTATGTTGTGTTTCATTTAAAACTGTGAAAACCGAGATGAGCTATGGTTTTGAGGACTTTCCAAACTAAAGAACAGAAATTTCCTTCATTTTGAAATGCTCATGGTGACTACTCGCTAGCAGATGATTGTGTCCTGTAACATAAAAATCATGTGCTTCTTTTTTAAAACTGTTGTTCAAAGTATCATTTTGTGGAGCAAAAGTATTTTATTTGAATTCACATTTTTGTATACTGAATAGTTTTTCCCTTTGGGCTGGAAACTTTTGAATGAGGCAGCAAAATCATGCAGAGAAACTGTTCATGCTTGCATACACTCTTACTATTTTTAGAACAAGCTTACAATTTATATTTTATAACTATGCATCAATTTACTTACTTGAATGTGTTCAAGCGATTATGACGCTGTATTTTTATATTTCAAAGTGGTTTTTGCATGGCAATTCAGTCTTGAATGCTAGTTGTTTTGCTCCTCATCCCTTCATTTGATTGAAATTATCATTTGGGTTTATCTTTTTCCTTGCTTTTTCACCAAAATCCTCATAATGTGATGGAGCTTTTAAGGCTATTCCTTGCTCTTGTGTTAAATTCCAGAAATTTATAAAAAACTGGACTTTCTTCAGCATATTATAATCATCACAGCTCACTAAATTGTTGCTTCATTCCAGACTTTGCAAAATTCAAAGTTAACAAAAGCAATTTATGTTATTTTTTTTCACCTCCAAGTGTTCCCCTGGAGCTTGAGATATCATGCTGATGGTGCTTTTGATTCATGTCTGATCCACAAATTTACTGCTGAATTTTCTCTATTATGAAATGTCGGTAAAAAGTTAACTAACGTGTGATGTTAAGTCTTCGATTGTAAGGTTCGTCTAAGCACATAATTCAGAAAAAAATGTAATTTTTTTTGGTGTATTATTGCACTGTATGAAGTGTTCATAATTTTGCCTTTGCTTCGAGCAGTTACTTTGTATAGTGTGTAAAATGAAATAGATGTATTTATCGTTTAGTTTTAATGTCTTTGAACAATTACTGTTTCCAAAAGAGTATGCTTGTATTTTCTGAGAAGCAAGGGAGCTAAAAGTTGTGAGGATTTTCAGTTCTTAGAAAGGATCAAGTCAAACATGTAGTAAGCGTGTCATAAGTTTGTACAAAGAAATATACATATATGATATATTATTGGTGCTCTGATGGAACCTTGCTAAGTTGAATTTTAACGAAAATTATTTTTTACACCAAGAGATTCCTGATATCTTGAAGCATAGTGGTGTATAAATGTTAAATCCAGATTCAAACTGCAAATGCTTGAAAACGCACTTTAAATTTTGTGGGAACCTTGCTATCCACCATGAAGGATGTTTTCTCGCTAACCCGGATTTTGTAATAATGTAAAAATACTTCTTTGCAGGATTTTGTCCGAGGCCCATCGCGATACATTGACAGAAGTTGACTGCTTTAGAGTTAACATTAACTATTTTTTGTCTTTCCTGTAAAATTATAACATTTGAGTCGACGAGGTTCCAACGGAGTGCCAAAAATATGCTAGTAAGAGGTCTTTTTCATCAAATGTGTTTGTACCTACTTAAAAAAAGTTAAACCACTGTGTCCAAAACCTGAAAGTGAAGGTCACTAAATGTTCTACACATCTCTTGTGCAGTAGTTGCAACAGTGGTCACTCTGGAGTTAAAACGTTCAGTTGATGCTGGGGTTACATTAACAACCCAATTTTGATTATTGGCAAAAATATGAATGACCGTTCATTTTACAACTTTTTGGGCTTTCCATTACCAAATCTTAATTTGAAGGACAACTGTAGTTCAATTTGAGGTTGTGATCTATGAATTTTTCTGCTTTTTATTTAAGCATGCTCGTCTGTGAAGGCCAAGATGAGGCACTTTTAGTCTCCCCCAAATTTTGATATTCTCATGCTCAAAATTAAGTTATTTATGATTATTATTATTGTGTATACTTGTACAAAAAGTGTTCAAAGAAAGATTGCTTTTCGCTGTTCATGAAAAATGTTATTTTGTCTATATATTTACTTCCTTCCTCGTGTTCAGAGAGTTTGACAAATAGATATATTACTTTCAATTAATGTACTTTACATGTTCATTTTCTTTTGCCTGTGTTTTTATTCCGCATGTACGTATATTTCTGTACAGCACTGAAGTTGCCGTCCATTGTACTTTGATTTGCCACTCCAGCCTTGGATTATGACGTACCTCTTGCTTTATAAGGCAAATATAGCTCAGATAACAGGTAATGAATTTGCTGGATGAATAGCTTACCTTCAGAAATGTATATTTATTTCAAACATTTTATCTGCAAAGAAAAATATTATGTATTTTAAATAAATTGCCAGAAATAGATTGTGATTCAAGTTACAAATGGTAGAAATGAATTTCATTAAACAGCATAACTTATTTCCATGAAGAAAGAAATGCATTTTGAAGTGTTCAGTTCATTAGATAAATAATAAAATATGTAAGCAGAAACCCAATTGGAAGGATTTTTACAAATGAAACAAGTAAGGGTTATGATGACATTAAACTTTGATGACTTTGAAATTCTTTCAATGTGTTTGAAAGTAAAGCAAAAATTGTTGTAGTAGGCCACTTGTGTTTCTGAACTGGACTCTCAATGGGGGTCGTTACAAAATGTTCTCCATTTTGTCGTATTATATCTATCAACAGATCAGTGCTCTCACAGAGTCTCACATTGATTTTAATGCCCTATTCTGATGTATTGCTTTTGCTCATGAGCTCATCCTGATTGAGTATCCTCAGTATGTTTGTGACACTATTCAGTGCTGTGCTACAGTTTTAAGAGAAAGCGTAAATTACAAACTTTATTGGCATTTACACTTTTTGAACACCATGGCCATTTGAAGTTAACAAATAAATTAGTTTGTTCAAAAGAAGTAAGAGATCATTGCCAATGAAAAGAGTAAACAGCTAAAGTATATTTGTTTACAATATATATTTGCATGTATATTATATAAATTTATACAATACCTGTATTTACCGTAACAGATTTTGTATATTTTACTATAAATTACTATAAAAGACTATTTTTTAGTGTTGTTAAAAAAATAATTGTACACCTTTATGACGAAAATATGATTTTAGCATGCATAATACATTTTCTATATGACAGTTTCGTATTTTGAGAATGATGAAAACATTCAGTGCCTAACTGATCAACTTACTAAAACTTTCAAGTTGATACGTTAATACACTTATTACTAAATTGGTTATTTGTGAATGTGAGGAAAATTACTGCCAGAAATAATACCGCTGTACGTCAAGATTCTGCAACTTTTGTAGTTTGGTATCACAGAATCATAGTGATCAGTAAATACAATTGCTTGACACAACTTTTGTAGTTTGGTATCAAAGAATCATAGTGATCAGTAAATACAATTGCTTGACACAACTTTTGTACTTTGGTATCACAGAATCATAGTGATCAGTAAATACAATTGCTTGACACAACTTTTGTACTTTGGTATCACAGAATCATAGTGATCAGTAAATACAATTGCTTGACACTATACTGTAGTGCAGCATCATCAATAAGCCTACTGCAGCTGACTACTTGGGGCTGTCGCAGACCTGCGTCGAGTGACTGGAACGGATCATTTTCACCGTCGCATCATTGCGGCAAGTGACCATGAAGTGTTCAAATTGCTGAAATTTTCGGCTCAGGAAATGCTGTTTGACTCTGAACAGTACTTTTTCCAGGTGGCAAACTGACTTAACTGTCATTGTTATCGGAGGAGGAAAAAAGATGCTTTAACTCGACAATGTTTGCTCAGTTTTCAAAAATATATTTGTGTATAATTTTTGGTTCAGTGTGTTACCTATATTGACACATGTATAGATGTGTACAGTTACGTAATATGGACATATTGTGTATTCCTTTGTGATGGTACCTGTGGTTGTGATAATGCAGAGATTGTGATTTACAGAATTGTACTAGATTCATTCCAAGACTTTTTATTTTATCAGCAGCAAAAGAAAGTACCCAGCCTGTTTTTGGAGCATGTGAATGTAAATGTTACATCTTTGATTTACTTACCATTTAACGTCAGTGCATGCAAGAAGGAAATAACAGAACAAAATAAGCTACAGGATGGAGAGATTTCACTAGACGTTTAACTTCAAAGATACATAACGAAGTGGTGACTGGTGTTTCCAAATGTTTCTTTGAATATAGTATAATAATACTATATATTCATATATAGTATAATACTATATTCATATATAGTATTTCATTATACTCATATAGTGTGGAAATATAAATCATACCTGTCTGCCCTGGGGAGCAACACTCTGTCTTCATCATCCTCGGTTCCCCACTAGAACTCAAAATGACTGATTAGTTATAATGTTTAAGTATATTTTCCTGTTTGACTATAGTGTACCTTGTTCTTCAAGCAGCTGTCAGAATCCCTCTTAAATAGCCTATCTGTAATTTTCTAGTGTCAGTAGTTTTGAAAAGGGCCTTCTCCGTACTCCATTTGTCAATTTCTGACATGCCTCAAAGTTTCCACCATGCTGGTGGAGCCTGTGGGTTTTTTGTCCTTAGAGTAGGCCTACAAGTAGTTTAGTAGACTCTACCAATCTAGCAGATAAAAAAACGTGAAGAAAAACCGTAAATGTTCTCTTCATTGTCTTCTATGATGTAGACTAGAATCAGGCGCTATACTATAGCACAATAGGTGATCCTTATACTTCAAAGCTAATTGAGATTCTCCTGCTGTTCAATCTGTTGTAAGTCAAATAAAGAATACTCTTAGTCTGAGAACATACAGAATGCCTTCAGCTTTCAAAAGCTAGCACATGCACAAAAGCACTAGTAATATTCCTCACAGTGTCTAGTTGAGACACGTGAACACAAGACACTGAGAAATATTCCTCGTAGTCGTACTTGCCTGCTTGCATTTGCTTTTTATAGCTTGAAGTTTAACAGTTGTCTATGTTCTCTGCCTAAGATGGGGTTTGGAAAAGGAATGTTGTAACATTAGGGTACTTTTCTTTGCTGCTCAGTAGATCCTGGATGTTCACAGGAGTAAGGTGCTTTCTTGTTATTTTAACAGCTTCAAAACTGCCGTCCCCTTTGATGATTCTGTCCAGTTTTCCAATGTTCATAATAATTATAATTTAAATTTTGTTGTTTTAAAAAAATATATTTTTAAATATGGTCGCTTTTGAGCACAAGAGGGCTATCCCAAAAAATGCTGTTTTGAGAAAATTGAAGGTAAAGTTTTTGCCCCTTGTTCAGTTTCTTTAAAAAGACAAGGAGAGTTTTCTCTATATCCAAGCAAATATACACACTGATGAAACCAAACTTCTCCTATAGGTAGGGCAATGCCTACTTTTGGTGTAAGTCAAGATTTCTGGAAACCCCCAAAATCTGGGTTAGCCCGCTTGTCCTTAAAAGTGACCATATATGTTTTTGAATTCACTGTTTGATTTTTGTAGAGTTTTTACTTGTGTGAAATGGTGAATGCTATGAAAGTTTGAATAAATATATATTTATATACTTGAATAACTCTCCTCTGAACTTGTTATTGTATTCAAATTAAAGTTGGTTCATCTGGCTTGCTTCCTAAGGATTTGTGACCAACCATCAACATCAATAGTTTAGGGATGGGTGAGTTAGGTGTCCAGTGGTCTCTTGCAGAGAAAATATTTCTTCATTTAACACTGTTGAGTAACTTTTACAGAAACCATTAAGAAAAACCTCTTTAGCATCCTCGGCACTCTTATTTCATTTGAGAGAAGAGTCTTGAACCAGCGCTTGGTATTTGCTCGTTTGTTAAGACCTTGAGAAATACATTTATAAAAAAATGTTGTCACTTAGGGGTGTTTTTGTAAGGGTATTACAGCACTTGCAACACACTTAGATTATACAAGTGCGAAAGATAAGAGGTGTTAAGGTGTTACAAGTAAGCATAAAAAAGAAGGAGGAGAAATGAAGACGATAGATCTTTGATAGGAAAGAAGGAGCAGAGCACCTAACAACCACCTACATTTTTGGATGGGAAAAAGCCATGGCAAACAACAGAAATAATTAACTACAGTGGAACTCGGATTCAACGAGAACTCGGATTCAACGAGATGAGATAGATTCCCCGCTTTTTTTTCTTCTTTAAAATCAATAAAAGTAACCCAGATTCAACGAGCACTTAAATCAGCGAGCTCGGATTCAACGAGGTCGCTTCCAGGGTGAACAGCCCTGCAGACGTTGCTTCACTCATTTTTCTCCCTAAACGAACTTTATCTATTCCTGAAAACCATCCATTGCACCTGCATCGTGTACTATTATTCACTTAGCCAATTGCATGCGACCAATCAGCGGCCTTTTTTCATACCAACACATGCGTTGTTTGCACGCAGACGTGTCTACTCTGGCGTATGTCGGGGTCGGATGGACGGTCTGCACACGTGTGGCTGTATGTGCGTGTCGGGGAGGGGGGGGGGCGCACTATCGGTCCGGGCGTTGAACGTCGCAGATACAAACACGTCACAGTCTCTATTTTCCCCTCGGCAACTGATCACTATTACAATGATTAGCTAGTCTTGACGTAGATCTACGTAATGAATTGTGCGCTGGTCTATGAAATCAAAAGTTGCCGTATGCTAGGCTCTACACAGCAACACAACCTTTTGGCAAACAATCGAGATGACACAGATGTGCATTTGAACGACTGGGTCTTTTTTTTTTACACAGATCATAATATGCAGGCATTTCAGGCTCTACTTCTTACTTCTCTTCACACATTACTTGCTCAGTGCCTGTAATTATCTACACAAAACCTCGTGTTTGCTATAACGAACACTCGGATTCAAGGAGATTTTAGGTCAGGCCCAGCCACCTCGCTGAATCCGAGTTCCACTGTACATGTAACAGTAAAGCAATTACGGGTTTTAGTTAGATGTACCACTCAACCATCTGTGCTGCATTTTCAAAGCAGTACACGTATTTTGTTATGACGACCCCGATTGAACTAAAGTGAGAACATTTCCAACAATTTGCTCATACATAAAGTTATATTTTTCTGAACCTACATTCAGTTTTCTTTTTAACTTTTATTTTTTCAGGATTTTGGGAATTTGTTTAGTATTTTTAAAATGTGTTTTTTAAAGGCTTGTATTCATGGGAGGTGGGTTCCTTCCCCTTGCTTAGGATCTAACAATGGACTTCCCGTCCAGACCCTTAGGGTGTACCGTGTGAAGACGTCACGAGTGCTCTGCTCGGGTCATGGTTCTGAAAATGACTTAGGTGCTTGCAGAATGACGCCGATGATACGATGATACGACAGCCACAAACACATTCAATCAAACCTTGACCATGACAAAGGACGTGAAATAATCCTGCATGAGACAGCCCTGATCCTTTGGAGCTCATTTTTATTTTAAACATTTTCATGACACTTGCAGTCATCCAGACTCACAGCACAAGAAGTATGTACCATTTGAAAGTACAAAATGAACCAGTGAAGAAATTGTTAACATGGTAAACTAGAGCTTTCATATCTACAGCTGAGTGTGCCGTGTCCTGTACATCAACAATTGAAAGAGTTCCACACAAAAACTATGCATTCCATTCCACTATATCATCAGCGTCATTCCACAATTTCCCAACCAGTTTCTACGGGTATCCAGGTAAAGCCGTGATCCAAATACAGACATCAACGGGGGCATCTGACAATACAGGGTCGTTCCGTTCAACGATTTTCACCAAGTTGAAATTGAAAAAATAACAAGTGCTCAAGTCATAGTTTTAAGTAGGGGTCTTTTTCTGTAATTTTATCAAAACTTCCAAAATAACTTCTGTGCCTGTGGAAGGATGCTGACGATACACCATACCCTTATATGGCGACCAAAGTACAAACAATGACACTAAAGGGATACAAATAGAGTATCATGAAAAGACAAAACCAAGCAATTGACAAAAACCAACGTTGTAGTCCATGTGGAGAGCGCAATATTTCTAAAAGGAGTTTGCCTTTCTTTACATCCTTTATTTTTTTTATATTTCAGAATAACATTGGATGTTTAGAAATAAAATTTAGATATCACATCATAATCTATCAGTATCTATCCTGAAAACTTTCTATACGTAGTGGAACCATAGTATGGTTCCCTTCATTAGCAGGCAAGAGACATCGAAAAATAAAAAAGAACCACAAAATGAATGTTTAGATTCACAAAGACTGAAACCTTAGAATGACTGATCCATGACAAGTGATTCTACACCCCCCCCCCCCAAACCCCCCATCAATTGCCTATACTAATACTATACTAGCTTTACGATTAATGCAAAACAAAAAAAGAAAGCTGAATACACTGTGTCTAATCTTGCTCATCAGCGATACATTAGTGCATCAACAGGCAATGATAGAATATCTTTCGTTGAAACACAGTACTGTCGAGTTCTTAGATATCAAGTACGATAACATCATCTAAGCAGTTACGCCTCAGTGGTTTTTCTACCGATGAAAGAGATTCTTACACTTGAGGTAGTCTCTTTTTCCTACTTTTTCATTGCTACATCTTGCTGGCTCGACTCCACATTAGATTCAACACAGTTACAATAACCATTGGACCCAGAACAAGGAGTATCAGAGGTCGACGTCGTCTGCATGATAGAAATCCTTCACCAGCCGATACACATAGGTCACTGATTGCGCACCGCTGAAACAGACAACAGTTTGGGGTCATTGTCTAGACTTTGTAACAGAAATCACTGTGGGTTCATTACACATAAAGCAACATTAATTAATCTAAAATCTCTTTGTCCTCACAGAATGTAGATAGCAACAACAGAAGCAGATATCAAGCCATCATAATAACTAAATAAAACATAAATAACTAAATAAAACATAAATAACTAAATAAAACATTTTCTTCAAACTGCAAGCTGAAAAGTGAAAACGAAAAAAAAAAAAATGTACAAGTCACAATCCAGTTACTCTAAATATTGACACGATTTTGTACTTTTGATTTTCTTTCAAGAGATGAAAGTGAAACATACTATGCCCTCCTATATCTGAGAGGCTGAAATTTTTATAGATACAAATTCCTGTCCAGATGAGTTCTCATGTGCACAAGATAGTGAGCTCCCTAACACTGATTGTGTGTCAACTACATCTGGAAACCCTTTCACAACGTAGCTGACTACATTCATAATGATAGGCTGGATGCATGTCCTCAGAGCAGGACAGAAACAGTTGTAGTACAACAGTTACACAGGGGACAACTCAGGCTTGACAGTCACCCCAACACATTTGTTACAAAAAAACCTGCAGAATAAAACCTTACTTGTTTGTAACAACCACAGAGAAAAATCTTACTTGTTTGTAACAACCATAGAGAAAAATCTTACTTGTTTGTAACAACCACAGAGAAAAATCTTACTTGTTTGTAACAACCATAGAGAAAAATCTTACTTGTTTGTAACAACCACAGAGAAAAATCTTACTTGTTTGTAACAACCATAGAGAAAAATCTTACTTGTTTGTAACAACCATAGAGAAAAATCTTACTTGTTTGTAACAACCATAGAGAAAAATCTTACTTGTTTGTAACAACCATAGAGAAAAATCTTACTTGTTTGTAACAACCATAGAGAAAAATCTTACTTGTTTGTAACAACCACAGAGAAAAATCTTACTTGTTTGTAACAACCATAGAGAAAAATCTTACTTGTTTGTAACAACCACAGAGAAAAATCTTACTTGTTTGTGACAACCATAGAGAAAAATCTTACTTGTTTGTGACAACCATGGAGACCAGGTCTGGAGGCACATAATCAAAGATGGGAGCTATCACTTCCACCTTGGACAACAGTTCAGCATCTTCATAATCCAACAGTTCGTTAGGACTTGAAAATTTGTTGAAGGAGGCCTGGAAAGAAAATCACACACGTGTAATGATAAGCGGCAAGGTTTACCACTCCCGACGAAATAAAGCAGCAAGTGTCCTTGAGTCTGGGACCAGGTGAGAGTCTAGGACCAGGTGAGAGTCTAGGACCAGGTGAGAGTCTAGGACCAGGTGAGAGTCTAGGACCAGGTGAATACGTATGTTTATCTGTTGGAGCAAAGAGAAATTCTAGCGGTAACTTTATGTGATGGGGGGAAAGTAAGACCGACAGACTGAAACGACAGAGAGAAAGAAAAGAGGTGGGACTTACCAGCGGCACCCTCCAACTACCAAGGGTGTTTAAGGAAGCCTTTCTACAAGACAAGAAATAAACAACACCGTTCTCTAACAAAGTAAAGCAATTACTGTCAACTTATCTATGATTTTAAGAGATAAACAACAGCGTTCTCTAACAAAGTAAAGTAATTGCTGTCAACTTATCGATGATTTGGTGTGCAAAATCAACTGAGACTACACCATACACAGCTTACATATATATCAACATTTTCCGGAGAGGAGAAAAGATAAAAATGGGACACAAAACCTTCTATTTTTTTAATTCACTTGAAACAACTTTCTTTTCAAGCACATCCTCTTAACACTGGCATTTTGAGACATTCAACAATATAATGTTACTATTTAGACAGCATCATTCAAGATGAAAATTTTATGCAAATGAAAAAAGTAGGGTGCCCAATTTGATGTTAAAATCAAATTCAATGTAAAAACCAAAATCGTTTCTACAGTAATTTTCAGCACATATAAAACGCACACCTTACATTGCACAAAATCTGCTTCTAGTGAAGTGAAGGCACAATAGAACACGGGTAGGTACAAAAAGTGAACACGGTTTCCTCTTCATACTCTCCTAATGATTTAAAAGTATTACAGAAGGAAAAAGTTTCTACAAGTTTCTTTTTCTTTTCTTATAGTAGAGGTTTTACGGCGCTCGAAACTGCATAAGGTCATATGAGTGCCAAGGGGTGGATGTCAACAGAGCAGTCTTTACAGGGAATCAGACTTACTCTGCTCACCTCTCTAGCTTCAACTTCAACAGCACAAGGTCTGCTTCGACTATCAAGGCACCCCAAAATAGCAGGTCACAAGGGAGTGACAAACATACAAAAGAAGTAGAGGAAAATGACAATAGTAAGGATTAGGAAAGAAAAAGCAGCAGTTCCCTGCTGTAGATCAGACACAGTTATGAGCGTGACATGAATTAGCCCATTTACAATTCTACTGCACTTGAACGAGAAATGTCCCCCCTTTGGGAATGGCCTAAAGACACTACAGTCAGTGGCACTGCCCCGGCGGGTTACAAGTTTCTGAAAAGTAGAAAACTATATAACGATGCCTCTATGACCAGGAGCATGTGGTTTAGTGCTCCATTGTTTCATTAATATTGCATTGTCTCATTGTTTCAGCTGCTATGAGATGCCCCACTGCCTATGCAATAACTTAAAAACTATGGGAACAATCCTGTAGCAAAAGAAACAATGAAGCAAGCCAGTGCTATAACAACTGTTCAGTTTGATTTCTGCAGCTCATCTTGGAAAAGTGTAACAACCCCCCCCCCTCAAATTTCCCCCCCCCATACGACTCTCAAATCAGGCTGACATAAGGGATGTGCTCTTTCAATAGGTGCATTATCTGCACTGAGAGAGTAATTTTGATGGTTATAAAGACACAGACAGGGGAAAAAAAAAACCCAAAACATTCTGTACAACAGAACTGAAATGAACATGACAACACACTACAGTTGAACAAACATTTCTAAGCACACGGTCACACAGTATCCGAGTGTTTCAAGAATCCTGACATCCCAGACACTTACATGCTGCGGCGTGCTGTGGAACAGGGGCGACAACTTGTACAGACTGGAGCAAACAATGACCTGCCAGACAAGAAGGAAAAAAAAGTTCAATATTACCAAAGGCCAAGAAAACAAAATACAATAGAAATTGTCTGAGACGGCCACCCATTGTCGCGGAGAAAAGTGTCCATCTTACACAGCGCCATTATAACGAAAAAAAACCCAAAAAACCGCAAGGGGGAAATGGGAAGAGGCTGTTTGCACAGGTAGCGGCCTTGTACTAACTTATGTAATACAGGTGGCTGTTTGCACGGGTAACGGTCTTGTACCAAGTTATACAGCTGGCTGTTTGCACAGGTAACGGTCTTGTACCAAGTTATACAGGTGGCTGTTTGCACGGGTAACGGTCTTGTACCAAGTTATACAGCTGGCTGTTTGCACAGGTAACGGTCTTGTACCAAGTTATACAGGTGGCTGTTTGCACAGGTAACGGTCTTGTACCAAGTTATACAGCTGGCTGTTTGCACAGGTAACGATCTTGTACCAAGTTATACAGCTGGCTGTTTGCACAGGTAACGATCTTGTACCAAGTTATACAGGTGGCTGTTTGCACAGGTAACGATCTTGTAGTAAGTTATACAGGTGGCTGTCAGAGCAGGTTCCACTGTACCTTATTTATATCGCCAGGCAATTTCACAAAGTAGCATTCAAGATAGGCCTACTGATGAGAACCCCC
>NW_004797468.1:1091697-1092581 GCF_000002075.1 Aplysia californica | reverse complement strand
CCCCCCAACTCTTTCTCTATCTCTTTATATTTTTTCCTCTCTTTCTCTATTTTTTTTACAAGGAAAACACTTGCATTCAAATGATAAAATTGTCAATGTTTTCAACCCAAATCGACACAATTTTGACCATCTAGGACGCATGCCTCTTCAATCTTGTTGGTCAGAGCCAACCCAGGTTCAGAGATGGATACAAAGTCTCAGCAAACATATATGGAAATTTTCAATTAAAAAAAAACAAAACAACAACCCCCCCTCCCCACACTGGAATCGATCTCACATCTTCTGCATGCAATGGCAAAGAGCCAGACTGTTTCACCACACACGCAATTCATCATCATCATCATGGCCCTTCTCAGCCTGCACCAGGGGACAGGCCATGAACAAACACTTTCCACCTCTCTCTATCCCGGGCTAGCCTATGGATGTTGTTCCACAGATGCAAATAGATCTAATTAACGCCTTCTCAAGATCATATTCCAAACCACTCCACCAACATCAAAGGCAGCCAAATGCTACAACGCAAAAAGTCATGTTACAAGCCAAATATGCCATCTGTGTTCATCTCTTTACCAATTCATAATACAAATTGTGTTCATGCTAATGACTACTACTGCTGTTTTGATCAAGCGGACGCTTTGAGTTCTGTGAGAGTCGTTCTGGCTCTGTGCCATCAAGTCAGGAGAGCAAAGAGTAAGAGTAATTATTCATATAAAAGCGAGGCACAATTTCACACTTAGATATCAAATGGCAAGATTTACATTTCAAGGGACAAGACTCACATTAGAATAAAAATGCCTCATCACACAGGTAGACTAAGAATAACTTATTTAGAACATTTTTAACAGACGGGAGAACGGGAAAGATCAGGATAAAAAAGCTTTTTT
>NW_004797468.1:1085259-1091597 GCF_000002075.1 Aplysia californica | reverse complement strand
GGGCATCCAAGCAGAGAAATGAGAGGTGAACCATAGTCACTGATGTCAGTTTTAGATCTGGCACTAAGGAGGAGGAGAAGAAGAAAAAGAAGAAGAGTATATACGAGTATATATTGATATGTGGCCAGGAATTTCACATTGTGAAAAAAAAAAACCCAGCTTGTGTTTGTCTGTCTGTCTGTATGGTTTGTTCCTTTGAGTGTATCTAAATCTATTTTGCTAATTTTCCCTATGAACTCAATCTTTAAAAAATTAACCGCTTTTTAAAACAAAGAAACATTTTTAAAAATGCACTAGTGCTTAAAGTAAGTTAAAGGAACAGTTATCGGCATATGAGAATATTTCTAGGTGTTTCGGAGCGGAGTACTTACTATTTTTATAATGTAACGCAAAGTTTTGAGTTCACTTTAAGGAAATGTAAAGTGTTCTATTTCTAGAACATGAGGTATGTCCCTATGTTATTTTACCCGGCTCTATTACACATACTCACAACACATCGTTTACAATTGTACTCTCAAAATATCAACTGCTAATCCCTGAATAATCAAAAACTTAAATACTTGAGAAAAAAACCAACAACCCGTATTCCAGGAGACCAAACCATGGAACACATCCTCCAGCAGGGAAGGACACACAGGGCCCAGAGACAGGAAATGTGGCAAAACCCATTGACACTACAGGAAAGTTTGTTTTAGTAGAGGTTTTACTGCGCTCTCAACTGCATAAACTACAGGAAAGGAGATACGGGCCAACAGAAAAACTGAACAGGATGACCCAGTACATGAGAGAAACAGGACTTCAAGCCTGATGCAATTGACAAGAAGAAGAACAAGAAGACTATATATAGCCAATTAATCATGGACAACTTGTACTGGTACTGGCTATTAACACAACCTCTGTACAAACATCAGGACCGCGATCTATTTACCACTCACAATTTGCATCATTTCCTGAACACGCACTTAAGTAGAAAAATGTGGCACTTGCAACTTGTCTTTGTCGACAACAACACACTCACATGTTTATTATGTTCCTTTGCCAGGACAGCCATGATGTTGGTGCCAGTGACAGCTTTCAACCTGGAATAAACAGGCAACTCACTCAAACACTTTTATCATCTCATAACAAGGTACAATATTAGTATTAGGGACAAGTATCACAACTGCAACACTTTCTTGACACTTTCTTCCTCTGAGACACTCACATAGACGCGCACACATCACTACAATCCTACAGCAAGAAACAAAGTGGTAAATCCACCCCCATATCACTGCTCGCAAAAAATATTCCGCATTTCACCATTAACTTGTTCTTTTCATTATGAGATGGAAATTACAACAGAAAATGTCTGAGAAAAAAGCGAGGCTCTATAAATAAATTTCTGCCTGTTAAGGGAGTAACGACATCCTGCTCACAACAGAAGACGGAAAAGAGGCAAAAGGAACACTCAGTAAATTGAGGCAGCTACATGCAACCATATTGCCCGAAAGCGCACATTACAAGCAAATCATCAGCGAGACAGGACATTCTATAGCTAATTGTTTGACTGAGAGTTACTTTCAACTATTTATTCTTAATAAATATTTGCTGCAATTGCATCTACAACATTTTTATCCTTTTCCTATGCTGCACACTGAACTACCCGTCTGCTTGGGTAGTTTACTACTATGACAAGATATTAGAGTAGTTTACTACTATGACAAGATATTAGAGTAGTTTACTACTATGACCAGTTATTAGAGTAGTTTACTACTATGACCAGTTATTAGAGTAGTTTACTACTATGACAAGATATTAGAGTAGGCCTATTTTACTACTATGACAAGATATTAGAGTAGTTTACTACTATGACCAGTCATTAGAGTAGTTTACTACTATGACCAGTCATTAGAGTAGTTTACTGCTATGACAAGATATTAGAGTAGTTTACTACTATGACAAGTTGTTACAATCGGACATACCCTCCATTCGCCATGATAGAGTGTGTGCCAACGATGACCTTGTTGACCAGTGGCATGATGGTGCCAATCTGGCATTCAGTGATCAATGTTGTGTTAATTTTAGCCTGTGCCAAGTTTTTGGCCATCTCATGACCCTGTAAAATTACATAAAGAAAAAACAAAAAACAAAATGTTGAAGACACAAAAGCTATACAGAAGAATCAACATATTCACTCTCGTTAAAAAAAATATAATTGTTCTGAAGTTTAATTTGGTCAGAATAATATTCTTAAAACTTATAGTTACAATTTGTGCGGAGCTAACTTCCTTCCATTGAAAATAAGCGAACTGTACTGGTCCTGAACTCAGCGACTAGGTGTGGGTGGTTAGTGGGAGCTCTGGTGCCATTTGCTCCTTCTTTCCTATAACACATCTATTGTCTTTATCTTTTCTCCTTCTTTCCTTTGCATGTTACTCTCCGGTAACAGCTCTAATCTGCGGCACATATGACCCAATTGTGTTGCAAGTGCTGCAAAACTCTTATTAAAAATTAAAATAAACTTAAAGACTAAGTAGTTGTTCAGTCTTCTAGACTCGAGGGATAAAGGGTTAATTACGGCTATTGTTATTTCAGCACTGCACTAAAAACTGAAACATTTGAAAAGCTGAAAATATAGATTCCAACATTTAAGAACGGAAGAAATTTTCACAAAACCTTGACAGCTTTTGGTTTTCAATATAATGAAATAGTTTATCATTCCATATGACAACAGAGAAACTTGCACAAAGACTTACACCGTAGAACGGAGCTCCTTCTGATACATAAACTCTGAACTTAATGTGTTTGTGTGCAGCACTCTGGAAAAAAGACATGAGGAAGAAAATGGTACTATTACAAGATATACGTGTCAACCACGGTACATTCAGTTAACCAGACTTGGTGACCAAGGTAAAATTTTACCTGTAAAACTGGATTCAGTGCAACAGTAAAAAACAACTAATCAGTACAATAGTCTCTCATTCTAGAAACATGACTCTTAGGAATAATTCGAAAACTAATTAGGAATTTAGTAAAGAGAAGTAAAAAAGATGCTTTCATTTAACCCTATGAGGAAACTCATTTTATAATGGCCTTTTATCACAAAGGCCATTACTGCTGTTCCCACTTTCCCAAACACCCCACCACCTACTTGAAAGTTGAAATCGATACTGTACACACTAAATTCTTCTATGTGCGGTTTGATATAATGAAGATTTACTCTAAACCAACCCCACCACCTACTTGAAAGTTGAAATCGATACTGTACACACTAAATTCTTCTATGTGCGGTTTGATATAATGAAGATTTACTTTAAACCAACCCCACCACCCCACTCTCTACTTGAAAGTTGAAATCGATACTGTACACACTTTCCCAAACACCCCACCCTCTACTTGAAAGTTGAAATCGATACTGTACACACTAAATTCTTCTATGTGCGCTTTGACATAATGCAGCTTTACTCGAAACCAAAGGACTCTTCCACATAAGCAGTTGACATACGTTGAAAAAATCCCTTTTTTAAAAAGCTTACCAGAAAATATACCACTTTTCTAAATAAAAATAAAAATTGTACTTTGTAATTCCACACTAAGCATGACAAAGGAAAGATCACTTGCATCAACTGTGGCCTATTGCTAAATAAGAGTCCAGCAATGGTGCATGGCACTTGTGCATACATTGTTAGGGGCTGCAGGTTGGGCTGTTGCAGTTGATGGTTAAATCGGCTGGACATAGAAATCTTTGCCTTATGTATGAATTTTGCAACAGACAAATTCTAGGCTGCACCAAGGAAGATAACCAAGTTGGACAATCGGGTCAACAGTTACATGAATTATGCCCCCTTATGCAAACCGGCGTGCGTGATAGATTCACGGCAATTTCATTTCTTCATCTTAATGCTGTAGTTCTCAGTCTTCACTGAAATAATTTGACTTGAGAGGGAAACAGCTATAGCCTTCCCCTGTTGAAACCAACAAAACAATAGGCTTGTTCTACTGCCCTTTACCTCATCAGTTTATGCCTTTTCCTCCCTGGTTCAGCACTATTCTCCCCCCCCCCCAAGCCTCGAAAAACGCTTCAACCAGGGTGAACAAACTTAAGTTGACCCCGTCAACGGACGGTCCTTGACACGCGCAAAACTCGCACGCCAAAGTCATGTCACGTGATGCAAACGCACGATTGAAAGTTTTACTCACGGATCTTGATGACGGGACCGACTAGCCTAAACAGAACTTGGAGTAGGACAAAGCTTGTTTTGAAAGTAACAGCAGAACTATGTATAATATTGATCATTTGTATGGTGCAATAGAAACAGTTTTCATGCCATCATTGGAGAGTTCTGAGATTACGGGTCCGTAGCCTAACTAGACTAAACGGCAACTAAAGTGAGCAGGATAAATCTAGGTCTACCGTTGAACATTCCTGTGTCGTATGACACAAACACGTCCTTGGCCTACACCTAGGCTACACTACTGCCCTCGGCTTGAGCCTATTGAGAGGTCAAGGCCTTCACTCCTACTGTGCCCCCCCCCCTCCTCTCTCTCTCTCTCTCTCTCTCTCTCTCTCCATCTATCTCCACGGCTACTTCAATAAAACAAAACTTGTGGCCGTCTATAGGCCTGCATGTAATTAGATCTACCCTCGATGTTGCCGATTTTTTCCCTCACAATGCACCAATTGCCAAGTCTTTGCGTGTGTTCTGATACACAGAATGATATAGGCCTCCAAGACAATTCAGGACCTCAAATTCTGTTCGCCACATCTATTATTCTATGTGCGTCTTATCGACATTTAATGAAAGAATGAATTCCTGCCTTTTTTTTCCAGAACTAAATCACAATCTTTAAAGTTTGACCACAACGTGCTCTTACGTGTCCAAACGACCCACAAACATGAGCCAACCATGTCAAAACCAGCCACAATTTGTAACGTACGCTAAACCTGGGCAAATCACAGTGCGGACTTGCCAGATCAATTATATTGAGGTCGTAGTGTTTACTACAACATAGATCTAATTGGGTTATTTCTGGGCGTGCAACACTCATTTTGGTCAGTAGGGCAAGCTGAGACAGACTAGCAACGTAACCAAATGCAAAGAGCAAGAAACTGTGGACTGAGAGAATGACTACTCCAAAATTTTTATGAAGTGGACAATTTGTCCCAAACCGGAAAAGATGGGAAGCTTAATTTCAAACGTCAGAATTCCGGCATATGCCGGAAAACTTTCACCCAAGCCCAGAACACATATACAAAATGTACTCATGTCTACAGTCTATTAAAAATACATTTGATCAGTGTTGTTTTCTATGACAACCCTATCATACTCCTGAAATCTATTACTTACTTTGAGAAAAGCCTCCACTGTCTTGGACCTTCCAATGGTGAGGATAACATCGTTTTCGTTTACATAGTTCGGGGCTAGAGCAGCAATATTTTCCACACTGAAACACACAAAAATAATCAGTGTTCTGAAACAAAAAAATGATAAAAATGGAAGAAAAAAATTCAACAATTCTTTTGTTACATCACAATATTCACTTGCTGCTGAATTGATTTACGAACAAACCATTCAATGTGAACCAACAATTCACTAGTAAAGAGTGAATCGTAAGCGTATAATGTACATATAGGGATATGAGTATTTTCAAGGGGCTAAGGGGCTAAATAATTCATTCTACAATTAGATGTCAGCAAAAGATTTGAAGTTTGTATAATGATGCTATCCATCTTCTCAGAAAGTAAAGTACAGAAGTCTGAAACAAATGCATGCTTATAAACAGAGATCCCATACCCATCAGTTCAATCAAGGACTTACCATCCCTCTAATTCAATCTTTAATTCCGACACAGCTTCGATGACTCGAGCCTGAAGAGACACATAGAGATCAGGAAGTCAATAAAACATTTAAATTCTACAAGCTAAACAAAATGACCAAACAACAAAAATCTGCATTAACACGACAAAATGGGACACAAAGTCGTACTTCACAATATGTTGTTGTTATGTTGTTGTTAGCGATCCAGGTACTTCACAATATGTTGTTGTTATGTTGTTGTTAGCGATCCAGATACTTCACAATATGCTGTTGTTATGTTGTTGTTAGCGATCCAGATACTTCACAATATGTTGTTGTTATGTTGTTGTTAGCGATCCAGATACTTCACAATATGCTGTTGTTATGTTGTTGTTAGCGATCCAGATACTTCACAATATGTTGTTGTTATGTTGTTGTTAGCGATCCAGGTACTTCACAATATGTTGTTGTTAGCGATCCAGGTACTTCACAATATGTTGTTGTTATGTTGTTATTAGCGATCCAGATACTTCACAATATGTTGTTGTTATGTTGTTGTTA
>NW_004797468.1:1080634-1085014 GCF_000002075.1 Aplysia californica | reverse complement strand
CCAGGTACTTCACAATATGTTGTTGTTATGTTATTGTTAGCGATCCAGGTACTTCACAATATGTTGTTGTTATGTTATTGTTAGCGATCCAGGTACTTCACAATATGTTGTTGTTATGTTATTGTTAGCGATCCAAGTACTTCACAATATAACCTTATGGATACTAAATAAAAGGTCTTTCCAAGGCCTATGAGTGAGGGTAATCAGTATTTATCTACCAGCCATAGGTCCAAAGTCATAGTCACTGGAAATCAGGGGAGTCACAAACACAATTGTAAGAAAATCGCAGTATTGCTCCATATCTAGAAACAACTTAGCGCCACAGCCACTTCCTTTACTGTGTTAACAAACAAATAGCTTTGGTCAACCCCCCCCCCCCCCCCCCCCAGAAGTAAATGGATCAGTAAGTTATGAACCTTCTCAATTCAGAAGTGTCTTGTGCAGAATATATAACCTTGTCATGGTAAAACCACATGCTTTTCAAAAGTACTTGGATTAAAAATGGTATTTCATGGTCCCAAAACAGATTAAATTGTTTCTTAGTTCAAGACTGACATTACAAACCTTGTAACACAATTCATTAACAATACTTGGTAACACTTTGTCAGAGAGAAAGTCATAAAAGTGAAACAAAACTCTTTTTCCGAGACACAACAAAAACAGCTGGTTTACCTTCAGCTGTGGAAATGGTGTGCTATAATCTCCTTCATCAACATCAGCCATAGATAATCTCTGAAATGAAAACAAAAATATCTTAAGGAATTTTCAAAAGGATGTCTACTTTTGATCAGCACAGTTCAAAGAAACTTTCCTCATTTGTTGTTAAATAACTGATATCTGATCAATTATGCATTGCATTATTCAATAAGCAATCCACAATTGTTAATTGTTATTTATTCAATACACAATCTTAGCTAATTTTAACAGAGTTGTTTTCCTGTGCAATACTCACAGTTTAACATAAGCAAAACTGGGCACTATGAAGTTTTTCCATTTACATACACATAAAAAAGGCACAAGAAGACTACAAGGTAAAGTATTCTGAATTGTAAAAAGGATGCAACATACCTGAAAGCTAACTAAACATCAATAAAATATTTGTGAAGTTCTTTTAAAAAACCCTGCAATATCTGTCACCTGGACTTGTATCATGATGAGTTACGGACATTATAATATCATTCCTGAGCAGGAAGCAACTCCGTAGCCGGTATATTCCCCCTCCCTCATTTCCCTTCAAGATTTTGGTACCCAGTCACACCTGAGAGGACAGATGGAAAATCATTGGCAGTCTCTTTTCTCAGTTCTGCCAGGAACCAATTCCTCAATCTCTTGACCTCAAGTCTTATCAGCAGTAAGTCAAAAACACCACACAAATTATTTGTCTGAACAATAAATATACTATCATAACTATTCTTTTGCATGCAATCAGTAAAACATTTACCTCCATTGCAGAGACTTGATCCTCATTTTTCTGCAACAAAAGCTCCCTGAAACACAAAAGTAACACAGTAAAAACCTGAGGAAGAGTAACTTAAAAATTGAGAACAAGTCAAGTGACGTCCACAGCACAGAGCTGACATGAGTACACGAGTATCCCAAAATCCATGTGGCTTAGCATGTTCAAGGCTAAGGATGAACAAAGTAGCCCAGCATCTCAGAATAAGAAACAAACCCAATCACCAGCTTTATGTAGACTGGAAGGTTACCAAAAGGATTCCCTCGATCTTACCGACAGTGCAGCAGCATCATGTGTGGTCACTGAGAGCAGCACAGCTATCTTATTTTCTCTCGAGAGCACACTCAGAGAAGAAGACGTACAATGGTTCCAAACAATACACCTAGAGCCATGATGACGCAGACCAAAAATATCTAATTGCCATCACAAAGTTATACTCAATATGGACTTGTTAAAACGTCTAGGTAATCAATTCAACCAACAAGTCTAAAACTGATAACCTCCTCTCGCATTTCAAACTTCACTTTACATTCTTCACGAATCCTCTCTCTCTTTAAAACTATTCTCATAAACCATTTTAAATTACTGATACTCAAAAGTAAAACTTACCGGTACTCTTCTCGGATGATTTTGAGAACTCTTCTAATTATATTCCCAATAATGTTCTCCGATGGGTCAGCAGCCTGTATATGCATCCCTTCCACCCTGACGTGGACCAGCAGTTCACTGAGGAATAACAATAATCAGCAAATGCTCATCACATTATGTTATGGGCTATCAATCTGTGAAACTAAAGACTAAAGCTGTTTAACTGGTTCAATAGTTCATTGTAGAATATATGAAACCCTTGCATGATTAATTTAGCTAAATATTTTAAATATCTTTACCCTCCAGAGTAAAAAAAAGTTTGTGTGAGCAGCATATTCTCGTAACAAAAGAAAATAAAATGAATTGTGAGAGACATCAGTAAGAATTTAGCCAACCATTCTAGACACCTGTTTGTGTAAATGGTAACTTCAGGCCGAAGGGCAAGAATTCAGATGGCTGCTGGGTCGGAAAAATAAAGTAAGTAAATGGTAACTCACCGCGCATTTGAAAATTTCGCTTGGGATATAATTCTGATGAGCAGGTTGATGGTCTTTATGGCTACATCACAGGATCCATTTGTGTTGCTGATGGAAGAAAATGCAAACTCGTTTTAATCCCTCAAAAAGAAAAACAAAACCTATTAACCTCTTCACTGCCGTGGCTGTAGAATTTACGGGCCTAAACTGTGTAGAGCTGTGCCTATGGCCTGTAGAATTTACGGGCCTAAACTGTGTAGCGCTGTGCCTATGGCCTGTACAATTTATGGGCCTAAACTGTGTAGAGCTGTGCCTATGGCCTGTAGAATTTACGGGACTGTGACAGAGGTTGTTTTGATACCAATTATAAAGGAAGTTCCTGCTAAAATCTTGTAATTATTATTGAGGTACCTTCCCTTTATGTTTACCACCATTTCCTCCCATTTGGGAGCGTCACATTCAGATTTTTGCTCAAAGAGAAGATAAGATCTAGATCTAACACATCTACCGCACAAAAATGATTTATTGGCAGTAAACAAAGATGGCCTTACATGTTTATATATATACACACATATATTACACACCCACATGACATATATGTATATATATATAATAATATATGATTGTACGAGTGTTGTATAAGATAGGAAAAGCCTCTTGTCACTTCCTCTTTAACTGGACACATGATGTATTCCCCTTTTTTGGTCTCAGTTTATCATTACTTGAATGTGTGTTGTTTCATGTTGTTTGGTGGTGTAGTTTTTCACTTCATGTTACTAACTCCAACTTTTCTCCATCGATCTCTCAAGGAAATCTCCCCAAAATTACTTCAATAGAAATGTGGTTTAATGTAGAAGGTACACATGCAGAAATTCATGAGAAAATATTCATAAATAAAAAAGTTATGGGATGTAAGGTGGGTCACCCCTGAGCAGCCATGGTTTAAGGGATTTCCCCCGGCAAAGGGGCCTATTTACCTGCGGCATTGAAGGGGTTAAAAACAAAATGCCTAACAAAGGCCCAATGGGCGCAAGGTATCTGTGTCACTGGGGGAAAGTGTGTCGTAAACTGTCACCCCATTGTCAGGGCTGGGAGAGCGTGAGCCCTCTGTGCAGTGTAATTTTGTAAAAGTCTTCTACCTTTTTACAAGAAGAGTTTCATTAGAGACGGGCGTGAGAACCGGCTCATTCTTTAGCAATGACAATAAAAAATTAAATTTAACTGAAAATAGAGTAGATTCTAAGAACTATGGTTTTTAAATTTAAAAAATCCATTGATAAATAAAAAAGTTATTGGGATTTTTGTTTGCAAAATGTTGGAGGACCTTCATATTAGGAAAAAATCACCAAAATGTGGGACATGTTTTGATGTATTTTGAGGAAAAACTGTTCAAAAGTCAGTAATGAATTGGAGCATATGAATGAAACTTGGCATCTTCGTGTGATTTTTAGTGCAGAATCTAGTTCTGCTATCACTTTTTCAATGTCTTTATTACTTTGGATCTTAAAGACTGATATTTGCGTGAAATTTGTTGAATTGCGTGACATCGTTTTTACTGCGACGCGATCACCCCTTTTAAAACTCAGTAAAGCGCTATCGGGAAAACCCGCGATGTAGTCATCTGTGACCTATTTGGTTATAGGCAGCCAATCACATGCCGCCTAACGATCAAGCGCCTCTTGCATGCCGGCACCTCGCGTTTGGAATACGTGATCTAGTTTCCAAATCTAGTGTTTTATCAATGGATGGGTGGTAATTTTAAGTTGGTACGGAAAATCTACTAAACGCAGAGATCTGAAATTTTACAGCAATAAAGAAGACATGTGGGGCGCTTGTGTGGTCGGCGATCAACCCGCAGCT
>NW_004797468.1:1078373-1079516 GCF_000002075.1 Aplysia californica | reverse complement strand
AGGTTTACGTTTATGGATGAATTTGACAGCGACAATGTTTCAAAATTAGGAAGGGAAGCAGTGAATATTTGATTATATAGACGCTTCGCCCCTGGCGGTGACAACAATGATTGGATAAACGGGCAAGCCGTCAAGCTGATAACTGTGTTCATCGCGTGCGATCATGACGGTTTCAACTGCTTATTTCGTTATTTAAATTTAAGAAACTGTCATTAACTAAGGCTGGGATAGAGTTGGGGTGGGTAGGGGGTGGGGGTGAGGGGCTCAAGCCCGTAAGCTCTTCACTACCCACCGCCACTGCATTGCTGTTTCATGTCAAACCATAAAAACAGTGAATGGTTTCATGAAAAATGAGATGATGAAATACTAAAGATTACAAAGAAGTTCACAACACTGTTGACACTGTTGTCTGTCTGTACACGAGCTCTTGACTTACACACGGTCACAAACCAACTTGTAATAATATTACCTCTTCTTAATCTCATCAACAAATGCACTGATCCGTTCCTTCAAGTCATTTGCTTTATCACCGTCACCTCCCGGCATTATTCCTACGTTTAAATTAACGTCTGTGGTTGATCTTCTAAAATGAAAATTGCTATCTTGATTGCTGAAGGCAATATGGTAGGCCGAGGAGTAAACTGCGACATACGATTCCTAAACATGCAGTTACAGCAGTATAATAAAGTGCTCCAGCTCGTTCCAAAGAGGTCTATAGGCCTACCAGAGAGGGTTCTATACTAACCGGAAGTGAAAGTATTCAGATACATGTAGTTGAAAATATAATTTATTGTTTTAAAAATGTAATAATAAATTAAAGTCAAAACTTCGCCAAATTAGAAACAACGCCGTCACAAATATTAATTACAATTTTCCTAACAAAAATTCCAGGCATGCAATGCAGAAATATAGATTAATCTATATTTGAGAATTATTTTTTTTTCAACGAAGGATTTAGAATCTGTTTGTAAAAAAATTCATCGTACATTATTTGCTTCCACAAAGAGATTATAACAATTTTTGAATTAGATTCTATGGATTCGGCGCTCTTGAACAAAAATTGTATGCGTTATCTGAAACTTGCTGAAACGTATTATCAAGCTCTGAATGCTGACTCCTCCACCCTGTAGCCCCCCTCCCTCC
>NW_004797468.1:1074583-1076179 GCF_000002075.1 Aplysia californica | reverse complement strand
CTCTCATTCAAATAAACAAAGACTGACAGTGGGGGCTCTCGTGGCCTAGAGGTTAAGGTGTTGGCCTCTCATTCAAATAAACAAAGACTGACAGTGGGGGCTCTCGTGGCCTAGAGGTTAAGGTGTTGGCCTCTCATTCAAATAAACAAAGACTGACAGTGGGGGCTCTCGTGGCCTGACACAGAACAAACACATCAACAATCATTTGACACTAAAATTTAGAAACCAACAAGACAGAAAGACAGACAGGTAGAAGAAAAAGGAAGACTTAGATCTACTGCAGTAAGACTTACATCTACTGCTGGTGCTCCACAACCAGATCAAACTAAATTATATATATATATTACACAGAGAAAAAAAAAAAGTAAAAAGACAAAACTGTGTATGAGCATGTTTATTTTCCCACGGAACATAAGTACACAAGTATGCAGAGTGTCACACAAAGGCAGTAGGTACACCATATCATGATTGATTCAAAAAACAAAAAAACTCAAATGAAATGAAGTTATGAAAATACAATGGTAACTGAAGTCTAAGGGGCATGATGATAATAAAAATGTCACAACATGAAAACGTTTAAATTGGCTTAATCTTAAAGTGAAGGCCAATCAGAGAAAAGACCAAACATTTCAAGTCTTGAACAAGGTAGTAGAACGTCCTCAGACCATCAGGATCTCTGGGGATAAAGAAAAAGAGAACAAAATGTAAGTAAATTCAATAAGTTCAAAGACTCAGTGAGAATGGAGACTATCATAATATCCTAATAACCAGTCCGCATTCTCAATAGCATAGAACAAAGCTATTCCCCTAATGCAGCGATGAGCCACAACATGACAATAAGAGTCACACGGTGAAGTGGGGTCAAACACTAAAGACAATAAGGGGTCTAGAAAATTGCTAAAGCAGCTGGACGTTTTGTTAAGGTTTATTTTCTTTTTATGTTAAATTTCAGTTTATTATACATATATATATATATATGGAAAGCGCACACAAGACAATTATTTTGTGTGATTTGACATGGGTAAATTCGGCTGCTTGTGTGCTGGGATGCTGATTTGCAGAAAAAAAAAAAGACACAGTAAAACCTCAGTATAACATACTTGTCTGAAAATATAACATTCACTTTCTGCAATCCAGAATCCCATTTAGTATAGTTACTCTTTAAAAGCTATGTCAAAAACATGCCTGTCTAAAATGTACTTTCCCAAATAACATTTATGTTTATAAAGATTTTAGTGATCAAAAGTCCATCGTGAGAATAAGGAAAATTGACAAAAAGTGACATTTTTACCATACTCAGGAATGCAACATAATAAAACAATAACAATAAATGACATCTATATAGCGCTAAACCCTGATTAAATTATACAACACAATACAATGTACCACAGTAACATAGAACGTTGTGTTCTGACTAAAAGAAAATCACTCCAAACATTCATCTTATTAATCTAAAAACATAATCAGCTCCAGAGAAAGGCTGCATTTTATGCAAGTACAGATAAATTTCGCCGTAAACTTACAAACCACACCCCCTCTCTCCCTCACACACACACACAAGAACGCGCTTCCAAATCCTTTTCTTTACCCTCCTCT
>NW_004797468.1:1067513-1074483 GCF_000002075.1 Aplysia californica | reverse complement strand
TCATAGCATAGACAAGCTATTCCCCTATGCAGCGATGAGCACAACATGACAATAAGAGTCACACGGTGAAGTGGGGTCAAACACTAAAGACAATAAGGGGTCTAGAAATTGCTAAAGCAGCTGGACGTTTTGTTAAGGTTTATTTTCTTTTTATGTTAAATTTCAGTTTATTATATATATATATATATATATGGAAAGCGCACACAAGACAATTATTTTGTGTGATTTGACATGGGTAAATTCGGCTGCTTGTGTGCTGGGATGCTGATTTGCAGAAAAAAAAAAAGACACAGTAAAACCTCAGTATAACATACTTGTCTGAAAATATAACATTCACTTTCTGCAATCCAGAATCCCATTTAGTATAGTTACTCTTTAAAAGCTATGTCAAAAACATGCCTGTCTAAAATGTACTGTACCAAATAACATTTATGTTTACAAAGATTTTAGTGATCAAAAGTCCATCGTGAGAATAAGGAAAATTTACAAAATGTTACATTTTTACCATACTCAGGAATGCAACATAATAAAACAATAACAATAAATGACATCTATATAGCGCTAAACCCTGATTAAATTATACAACACAATACAATGTACCACAGTAACATAGAACGTTGTGTTCTGACTAAAAGAAAATCACTCCAAACATTCATCTTATTAATCTAAAAACATAATCAGCTCCAGAGAAAGGCTGCATTTTATGCAAGTACAGATAAATTTCGCCGTAAACTTACAAACCACACCCCCTCTCTCCCTCACACACACACACAAGAACGCGCTTCCAAATCCTTTTCTTTACCCTCCTCTGGTTCCATACCCACTGATTGGCTTGGCAACCCCCCCCCCCCCCCCCTCATAGACACTCCTAATCGAAACCAGATGGAGGCAGGCCCACCAAGGTCTCCACCCTCATAGTCATATATGAACACCCTAGTGTAAGGAGGCTGGCACCATCCACACCATGTCCACTTGGATTCCTCATGCCTGATTGTCTGTGTCATTTGGATTCCTCATGCCTGATTGTCTGTGTCATTTGGATTCCTCATGCCTGATTGTCTGTGTCACTTGGATTCCTCATGCCTGATTGTCTGTGTCACTTGGATTCCTCATGCCTGATTGTCTGTGTCACTTGGATTCCTCATGCCTGATTGTCTGTGTCATTTGGATTCCTCATGCGTGATTGTCTGTGTCATTTGGATTCCTCATGCCTGATTGTCTGTGTCATTTGGATTCCTCATGCCTGATTGTCTGTGTCATTTGGATTCCTCATGCCTGATTTTCTGTGTCACTTGGATTCCTCATGCGTGATTGTCTGTGTCATTTGGATTCCTCATGCGTGATTGTCTGTGTCATTTGGATTCCTCATGCCTGATTGTCTGTGTCATTTGGATTCCTCATGCCTGATTGTCTGTGTCAGTTAGATTTGAAATTTAAGCTTTACTTTTATTTTTTTAAAAACTTTTTCATCCTCTGTTGCCATTAAGCGTTGGGAGATGCAGCTCTTTCAAATGGGAAGCTATAGAGTCAACTTACCATGCATTGGACAGATCTCACTCACTCTCTCTTTCTCAAACACACACAGGTCATCATTGTGAAATCAGGTGGTTGTCAAAATAAAGGAATCAAAGAGACCTGTTGTTTTCCCCAGATTTGTCAAATTGTATCAAATTTTGTTTTTCTAGGCTCAACACCTTTTACTTCCATAAAAAATATTTTTTCTGTGGATTTAACTGAAAAACGATTAAAGGCATAAAAATTGCAAACTTTCAGTTTACAACGACTCTCAAATTATGAAAGTTTGGTGGCCATTTTCTCGCTATATTTATACCTGAAACCAGGCGCCCCCGACCTCCTGCAGTCGCAAATATCCTGACTTCTACTTGAGATACATGGGTAATTTTTCCTATCATTGAAAGCTTCTTCTTCTTCTTCTATCCCGTGGTTGGGGCAACTGTTATTGAAAGCTGGACAAAAGAATAAACTTTAAGACGATCTCAATATCTCTGCATGCCCAAAAATTGATGAGCGCCTAATTCATAGCAGCCACTCAGGAATTTCAAAAAAGGAGGAAATTCAGGAGAAGGTGCACATGTGCTCTCCAAAGGCTGGAGTAAAACCAATAAGATCCAGAGGCAATATTTTGGAACTTCTATGTTTTTGGAAGGGAAAAGGGTTATATTTGTTGACCATACTGAATTAAATTAAATGTATTTGAAAAACCTAACAAAACAACAACAAACCTAGACACTAACAAGCACTTGACCAAGTTTGGTGACGAAAAATCTACTGTTTGATGCCAGCTAGTGTCTCGACATAACAAGCACTTGACCAAGTTTGGTGACGAAAAATCTACTGTTTGATGCCAGCTAGTGTCTCATAAAATCTTCTATTTGATGCCAGCTAGTGTCTCATAAAATCTACTATTTGATGCCAGCTAGTGTCTCATAAAATCTAGTTTGATGCCAGCTAGTGTCTCATAAAATCTACTGTTTGATGCCAGCTAGTGTCTCAGAAAAAGAAGTCTTTCCCTTTGGACTCGTGCAATGAGGTAAAGCAACTCATTATTGGAGGAGGCAACACCTATGTACCGCTACAAGATTTCTTTATATTGTACCAAACGCAAAGTGCAGCACCCGGCTTGTTCAATTTTCTAATGAACCGTTGAAGTCGCACACCATCTGCTTCTTTCTCAATCCAGCTAGCTCCATTTATTTTTGCATTCTGCATCAATCTCTCTCGAATTGCCGCTGTTTTCAATGACAACTGCGGGTGCTATCGTCCCGATGCTTGATCGACAGTCTCACCCCCGGTTCGGTGTTTTCCGCGTGTAGAAAAAAGTATCTCAATTTGCGACTGAGAGTGGTCCAGCGGAGGAAGGAGGAAAGCAACGGGAAAAGCTAGAGGAAGCGGAGTTTCCGGGAGTTTCCGCTATTTAGTGGAAAGTGGCAGCTATGCTAATTTCACCATGTCGTGACACATATCTTGCAGAATGTAAAGTAAAAATAAATTTCACTTTCCAAAGATGAAATCCAATATGATCAGGTGATACTGACAGAGTAAAATATACTCACTTGCTTTGATTGACATCCAGCAATGACCCAATCTTTGAAGTTGTGAAGGAAATGTGCTCATCTCCTATGACAATCTCCAGTTCCTGTAAGGGATAATATGCATGTGTACGAAGGTCGATAAAGTCATCATTGCACATCAATATCATAATAGTTGATTAAGATAGCCAGAGAAAAGTAGGCAACCATGATTGTTCTTCTCTTATTGTTGTTGAATGTCTTTGCTGTGTGCTAGACAGCAATAACAATACAATGGGAGTCGTATTCAACGAGGTCACATTCAACGAGAAGTCGGCTCTAACAAGGCAATCTTTAATCCCTGATTTTTTCCTCTATATCTCTTTGTAAATGTACGTCAGCTCCAACGAGGTTTCAAACAGACCGAAGTCGCTTTCAACGAGGTTGTGATAACCGAGTAAATGCAATTAGCGGCCCCAAAAGCGAAGAATTATTCTCCTTTCTCTCCATCTCCCGCGAAGCACAAGGCCCATCCTCCATTCCTAACACATTGAACTGCTAGATCTAGTGTGCCTCCTAATATGGGCCCCAAAGCCAAGAGGATATACGAGGGTTAGCCTAAGGTAGAGATGGGAGGAGGTGGGTGGGAACGTGATGCGGGCTGTATGAAACTGGATGAACTCTGGGCGAGTAGGTCTAGATCGAGACCTTCATTTTTTCCAGTTTTCTTTTCTTCCCCTGATCAGAAAATCCAACCTCCCGCCTTTACTTTATGTAGATCTAAGCCTAGATATGAGAGGGTATGTTTCCACACGAGAAGTGTTCCGGAAAAAAAATATTTAAAAGTGCAGAAATGACGGTCAGAACACAGCTCAAACTCGTGCACACTGACTGATGCTGTTAGAGATTTTTGTCATCAGGGGGAACAACTGTTTTAATTACTGGTATTGGTACATCATGTAACATAATGACTTGTCTCCTTTCATTTTTTTTAAAGCCTTAGTCACGTTCAACGAGAGGTCGGATCCAACGAGGACAACAAGCCGGTCCCCGCAACCTCATTGAATGCAACACCCACTGTATAGTGTCATCTCATATTATCCGAACATGAAAAAGTACTTTTAGTATTCATTGCAAAGCAGATAATAGGTGATGCACCAAGAGTCCACAAAGCCTCTCAGGCCAAGATAAAGAAGAATTAAAAAAGCCCCAAGCAGATAAGGACAAAAACAACGCAACACCCAAAGACGTTATATATATATATATATAATGAGGTATGGGCAAGCATGTCCACGTTGTGGGCTGGATGGAACAATTCTGAATATCTTGCCTACTAAAGCAAGAGGAAATTGGGTAAAAGCGATTGAAATACCCAAGCTTAACTCTTTCCAGACATAGTTTTTTTTGGGGTCTAGACATAATTAACCTGTGGCTTGATTTGGCTAAGCAGGTGGTGTACAAAAAAACTTCATAGAAGCATAACCATCACTCCAAACGTAACATATGATATACGAAATTGAATGAGGAATACACCCCAATATAAAACAAGGATTAATTTTGAACATAAGTATGCATTATAAGGGTTAGAAATGGCGATGGTGATGAGAAAAATAATTTTTGACTGGAAAAATTACATTCACCAAACATGTGAAAGCAATCAGTATAGCTATCTTATCATATACAGGCCAAGAGCATAATCCATACATTTATGAATGCGCAGCCTTTTATTTGAAAGCAATATTCCAATTTTTGTTTGACTTATGATATTTATACTGAGTCCAGTTACATCGTTTTGTTGATGCAAGACTGCAAGAACTAATTCACTCGTTTTTCCCCAAACCCACGTTTTGACAAAGTGAAACTAGATGTTTTCGTTTCCTAAATCCTTTCAGAGTTTTTCAATGCAATAAAAAGTAATTATAAAAGAGCGGATTGTGTTAAAATGAAGCAATACTGAAGCACCCTATCAGAGCCGATATAATGGCGATATACCCGCAAGGGGTGTGGACTCGCGCCCATACGTCCGGAAAGAGTTTAAAAAATGAGACTCACATTGACACTCTAGCATATATGGTATTTCATGAGATAAAATATTCGACTAGATCTATTGCTTCCAGATGGGCTGGAAACTTTTAATTCTCATGTACAGTCAAACCTGCGTAAAACGGCCACCCATTGCCAAGGAGAAAAGTGGCCATATAACGCAGGTGGCCATCTTAGACAGGACTGATCAAAATGAAGAAAGCAAATCACTCTCTTCTGAGGTCCAAACCGGGGCTGATCTCAGGCTTTAGATTGCAATAAGGCTAATTCAAAAGAGAGTTTTTGTTTTCTTTTGAAAAAGCGGAATGGTTGGTGTAAGAAAGTTTTTTGTATTGTTGTTTTGTTTTTTTGGTTAACTTTCTTTTTGTTGCTGATTTTGTGCAAGGGTAAAATAAACAAACAAACACACAGGTCGCACCACTCGGAGAACGAGTGACTCTTCTGTCACAAGTTCACGTCAACGTCCATTGTTACTTTGTTACAGATTAGGTAAACAAAACAGTGACCAGTCACCTCACACACGATGAGGCATTCAGAAGCGCGTCCCACGCCACGACAAATGCCTCAACAGTTCTAGTGACTACGTGGAGAAGTAGTCATCTATATGAGGTATTCAAAAAGAAATCATTTTGATTGTGAAAATTATTTCTTTTATAATTATTTAAAAACGGTACTTACTTTCGGGACGTCCCTCTTACATAGAAAAAACACAAGGGGGGAAAAGGAAAGTGGCCGACATGGCAGGTTCGACTGTATATTCAAAACTGAAAATTATATTTTTATTGATTATCAGCCACATTCATTATTTATTCCTCGGTTGACTTGTGAGCTGGACTGACATTGCTCACAAGCCAGATTTATCCATGCTTGACATATACAAACCTGTCGTCCCACTCTGTCAGGAGATGGCCAAGCACTGTCGTCTTCCTGCATGACTTCAGAATCTTCAATTATTCTTTTCAGTTCCTCCATCACAGATTTGTGAACAAATGCCTGAAAATGTAAGTGAATGATGAAATCAGATCACCAGTTGGCGTTCCAAACACCCCGAACTTGAACTTAATGATGCCACATAACAACATAACATTAATCAAGTTTATAATCCAAAATTTACCAGATATTTATGCTGCTTGATCTTCTAAATTTCTTTCCATCCAAGAGAAGCAAATAAGGTTACAGGATTATCTAACATAGGACTGATAAAAAGTTCAATAGTTTGCAGAAAACCAATATTTGAGACACACCACAAATGTGATAATTTAGCTTCCCAATGTCTCCTGTCCAAGCAAACAACCTCTGATGTAATAAAACAAGGTTCTGTGTTTTCAACCTTACATAAAGCTGTAGATAAAATAAAGTAACAATGATTCATGATACATAATTCCCCCCCAAAGCCTGCAAAGACCGGGCTTGTGCTGCAGACTCACCATTTTCTGTTTGAAAAAAATCCCTTACTTGGAAAAACAAGGATTTTACTGCCTCCATATTTCTTAAAACTCTATAAGCTAAAACAAAGTACCTCTTTTCTGATCATGGTGTCGTTCTTGTAGTTGGAGTTGTTTGCATATCTCAGTTTTCCTGTCAAACAAACAAACAAACAAACTCAATACACAAAGACACAATCATCTAAGGATATAACTAAATGACATCACACAAAACGTTGACACTAAGCATTTCAAAGTGAAAGCAGACAAAGTATACTTGCAAATAATGCAGAAATACTTACCTTATCAAATGTGTCTTGACGCGGTGGAATTAGGCTCTCATCAATTTTTAGGCATATGGAGCTATTTGTACCATACTTAAAGCTTGTTCAATTGTCTTGCTTTGGACGAAAAAATTATCCATTAATGTTGAATACAAGTCGAGATATTTGCGAATGAAAGGTGTGTGTGTGT
>NW_004797468.1:1017721-1067413 GCF_000002075.1 Aplysia californica | reverse complement strand
TGGTGTGGTGTCGTCAGGTTTCAGAGATAAAATGGCCGCCAAAGATGAGTTATTTCCGAAGCTTGAGAGTCCGTGGAAACTGAAAAATTATATTCTTTGTGTCTTTAATCAAAGTTTTTTAAAAGTAAAAACCACACAGAAATGTGTTCTATAGTGGGCATGAAAGATGTTGAGCCAAAAAACAAAAATTCAATAAAAATTCACAAACCTGCAGAAAAATGCCAGTTTATTCACACTTTGAACGTTGGTTACTTTAACGAGAGCCTGATTTCACCACGCTGCTCACAAATTATCTTCAGCTAAAACTTGGACACTTCGTTCTTGACATTAGGCAGATTTTCATTCTTAAAACAAATTCTCAGGCATGTAAATTATAAACACAAATAAAATATGTTAACCTTTCACCTTAACATTGGCTGATATCAGGCTTGCGAGGCATTAAAAAACTACTTGACTGAATACCTGGGTGGACCATGCAGATTCCTCCTTCAATCCCTCCTCCCTCCCCCCATGATTGAAATGCACCAAGTCCAAGAGGAATCAATTCATTCAAATTTAGTCATATTTTATAAATGATTCTCCTTCCCACTTCCATTATATTGTTACTTAAAGGAAACTAAGAAGTTTTCGTGTTGATAATGGGATTATGTTCCTTTTATATCATTCTATGATTGAAAGTGTACCATCATTTTGTATTCGCTGCTGGGGTGGGAATTGTAGGGTGAAAGATAGAGAAAAATTTGACAGAACCATTAAGAAAGCCTGCAAGATCTGTGGATATGATTTTACTAGAATTTATCAAATGTATAACACCAAAAGTATAAAAAAGATAAAAAGCATTATAAACGACCCATCACACCCCTTTTCCACGCAAATTGTCAGATTACGCAGCGGCAGATATACCTCTAAAAACAAAGAAAGAAAGATATCTAGCATAAGGCTATTGTCAGATTAAGCATCAGTGAGTATTGCTCTTTCAAGTATTAATCAGCGTCCTTCCACCAGCTGAAGCTGAAAAGTAAGGAAAATTCTGCCGGGGTCCGCATAGGCCCCCCAGCAGGGTCCAGGGGGTTCACGGGGCCAACCCCTGGAACAAATTGAAATTTAGTGCTTTTAGAGGGTTAAAAATGGCATTTGGGAGCCTGTTTGATTCTTTGAAGAGATTGCCTAAAACCCACAACATTTGTTCGCCAACGTTTTGTTTTGCTTGATTTCTTTCTCTCCTACATTATATCTTTCCATTGCTGGCAATGTTTAAAAGCAGGAAAACCCGCGATGTAGTCATCGGTGACCTATTTGGTTATAGGCAGCCAATCACATGCCGCCTAGCGATCATGCGCCTCTTGCATGCCGGCACCTCGCGTTTGGAATGCGTGATCTAGTTTCCAGATCTAGTGTTTTATCAATGGATGGGTGGTAATTTTAAGTTGGTACGTAAAATCTACTAAACGCAGAGATCTGAAATTTTACAGTAGCAATAAAGAAGACATGTGGGGCGCGATCAACCCGCAGCTCCGCTTAGTTTTTGAACCGCAGAGCAAATTCGCACAAACACGGCAATATCTCCGGTTCTAGTAATCGTTCGGGATTGTACGTAGTCTAAACAGCCGTATGCACTGCTCACCGTCGAACGCTCCGTATCCCGGACTCTAGCATGGAGATCATCAGGAGAGAATGCGTCGCTGTTTCGGGCTCTTCCTCTCTACAGCTTTTCTGACGCACCGAGCCCCCTCACCGATGTGAGGTCTCCATGTTAGTTCGACTGTTTTCCTCTGCTGCCAACTTTAGGATTCATTCCAGCTTGAGTCCTCTCGCTTCAACCAGATCCAATGACTGGCTTTCTCTGCTGTCTCCTGAAGGGAGTTTGTGAGTTCGTTGCTTTTCTTTGCAGTAAGTCCTGCCACTCTCATCCACTTACGGGCGCTTGTTGCTACAAAACCTCTGCATCCTACCTCTACCGGAAAATGGGTTGCCTTCCATCCTGCCTCCTCACATTGTTCGACGAGTGCCTCGTAACGGTTTTCTTTCCGCTCATGAGCAGCATAGATATTGTCCTCGTGGGGCACCGTGAGCTCTACCAAGTGTACCTCTTTGTCTTTTTCCTCCCATAACACAATGTCTGGCTTTTTCGTAGTTGGAATGGGGAAGAATCTCTTAAAGCCTTTTAAGTCAGCAGCTACTTCCCATGTGCCTCCGCTCTGGTCTTTCATGGCTTCGTTCGCTTTCTTTCTTTTGGCAACCTTGCTTCCTTGCGGAATGAACGCAATCTTGGTGGGTCCATGCTTCTGTATCTTGGGGGCATATTTTCCTTCTTCCACCTGTTGTGTCGCCATTTTCGTGAGCACTTTCAACACCTCGTTGTGCCTCCAGGTGTATCTGTTAAGAGCTAGGTTGCAGTTTGACAAAATATGCTTCATGGTTCCTAGCTTACCGCATCTACACTTGTTGTCCTCCTGTACCTTCCATCTGACAAGGTTCACCGGTGAAGGCAGAACATCATACGTAGACCGGAGAAGAAAGCTCAGCCTTGATGTATTCCACTTCCAGATGTCACTCCACCCGACTTTTCTTTCCACTACATGCTCTTCCCATCTGGTCATTTGTCCTTGCTGGCTACACTGGATGAGATGAATTTCTCGCCTCTCTGCCTCCATCTTTTGCATATGTCTTGTTGCAGCTTTTCTTCTGTCTCGCTGAGACATTTTCCTGAAAGGTCTAAAGTCGCCATTACCTAGCCCTAATCTGTCAGGTTGCGCTGGACCGACAATGTCCCCATGCTCCAATGCAGAGATGATCTCGTTAGCTGCAACTTCTACCTTCCACTTTCTGGCTGTTTTGACATCTGGAGGTTTTCCACTGATCTCCTTACCCCTTGATTCTCTCAACATCAAAACGGTTCTAATCTTGCCTGCTTTGTAGATCTCCACGATTGACGTGAGAGGTAGTTGAAGCGCACCTCTATGTCTGTACAGGGATGACGTGTTCATGGTACGGGGTAGCCCCAGCCACTTCCTGATGTAGCTGTTACACTTTCTTTCGATCATCTCAACTCTTGACAAAGCAACTTCATACATTGTCAGTGGCCACGCCAATCGAGGGTAGAGGGCAAACTGTAGACACCATATCTTGTGCTTTCCTGGAAGCTTTGTCTGGTCAATTGCTTTCAGCCCATTTTCAGCCTGCTTCATGATTTCCACGCCTTGACTCCTATCAGACAGGGTTCCTGAGTACCACCGACCCAAACTTTTCACGGGTTGTTCTTTTACTGTGGGCATTTGCTCCCCTGCAATTGTGAACTTCAGTTGCTTCTGTTTTCCTTTGTTAATAGTCAGGCTTCTAGACTTTTTAGCTTTAAACTTCATCCTGGCCCAGGTGATAAGCTTATCGAGCCGATTCAACACACTTCGCATTGTGTCTCCATCTCTTGTCAGTAGGGTCACATCATCCATAAAGGCTTTCTTTGGTGATCTCACCTTTGCTTCTTCTTCACAGCATTCTGCAGATCTCAGTAGCATCTCCATTACCAGGATGAACCAGATGACCGATATAGAGCAGCCAGCTGCAATCCCAATCTCTAGTCGGTGCCATTCCGTTGTGAAATTTGCGGTTGAGAATCGCATCTGGAAGTTACTATAGTATTCTCTCATAATGTTTTGCACCTCTTGTGGGACGTAGAAAAAATCCATTGCCTTCATCAGCAATTTATGGGGAACAGACCCGTAGGCATTCGCCAGATCCAACCACACTACGTTTAAACTTTCCTTGTTTTTCTTGGCCTCTTGGATTGTGTCCCAAATGGTGAAAGCGTGCTCGATGCAGCCTGGGATCCCTGGTACCCCGGCTTTCTGTACCGTTTCATCCACATAGCCGTTACTTTGCAAATATGCTACAGTCCTCTTTGCAAGTATTCCCATAAAGATCTTGCACGTCACGTTGATGATTGAAATAGGTCTGAACTGTCCTATCTCCTTTGCATTCTGTTCTTTGGGTAGATACACGCCCTCCGCTCTGCACCAATCTTTGACGATTTCTTTGTCTTTCCAAAGGCCTCTTAGCAACTCAAAGAGGGTGTGTCTCAGCGTGTCGCAATACTTGAACACCTTATAAGACACGCCATCTCCTCCAGGTGCACTTTTTGCTCTTGCTTTTTTTACGAACTCATCTACTTCTTTCTCTCTAATTGGTCCCAGGTAATATTTGACGACGGGGGCAGCTGGACGCTTCAGGCCTCTCATATAAGGAAGCGGTTCTTCTCTTCTTGAATCGCTGTGCGTCTGCTTAACATAAGCATCAAGTTCTTCTTTCGTACATTCCAATTTACCACTCCGTGCCTCTGTGAACAGTTTTTTGGCTGCTTCATAAGGATTCTTCAGAAATTGTTCACGTTCCCCTTTTCTCTCTTTTCTCCTGGTACACCTTCTTTCGTGCCTCTGTAGGTCTCTGCTCTTTTTCTTAAGATCTTCAAACAAGATTCTTAGGCCTTCTATCTCTTCTGGTGGTGCGTACTTTTTCTGCTTTTGCAAGTCTCGTTTCTGTTTTCTTAGCTGTGCAAGTACTCTCTGCCTTCTACTCAATCCACTTTTCTTCTCCGTCTTTTTCTTTCCTTCACAAATACCAAACTCTTTTATTGCCGAGTCATAGATAATGGTCGCAAACGCACTCAATATTTCTTTAGCATCCCCTCTGTTAGAACTCTTTTTGACTTCTTTCAATTTCTTCTGGACTTCTTCTTCTAACGTCTTGTATTTTGCCTTCTTGTTAGCAGCAGGCCACAGTATTCTGGGTTTCCGTAACCCTGGTTCCGTTTGCTGTTCCATCTCTTGCTGAGACAGGGTGAAAGGAGAGTCGACTGAAGCACTAATCGCTCCGCTGTGGTTTTCATCCTGGGATGATTTGCTTCGCGTCTTACAATCTGACGATCTGCACTGTCTTCTCTTCTTTAAACAGACTTTTCCCTGGTGCACTCTCAGCCCTCGCCAGGTATCGAACTTTCTGTAGCACTGCTCGCACATAAAGCTGTTCTCTAGATTCTCTTTCTGCATTGTCCTTTTAACGCTTAGGTCATTGTCCATTGAATCCGTCCTTGTGGATCCATCCTCTACTCCCCCCTCTCGGTGGATCCCGGGGCTGTCTTTTCTATTGGTTGACGTAACTTATATTTACAGTGACCTGGGTAGTTAGCCCCTGCCACCGTCGGTCTTTCCCGACGTCCTCGGTCTTTCCCGATGTCCACCCGTCACTCCGGGCACGACTGGCATGTCGTTAGTTTAACCTTTCCTCTGGTTGGTTGCCGAGTTTAATTTATTTTCGTCCAGGAGTTTTCCCGTAACTATACTTAGAAGAGAGTCACTTCTGATTCCGAGCGGCCCAAAAATTACCCCTCGGGTGGAGGTCGATTTCCGGCCAATATAAAAATATGAAGGTGGGGGGGTTCAGGGGGGCATGCCCCCCTGAATTTTATCCTAATTTGATGTTTTGCAGTTAGGGTACATCCCTGCTCTTTGTGTAGCCTAATTCAAATAGTATTTGGTCTTCAAGACTTCTGGATTTCATCTCTGGACTCTGGATGTAAACAAATGGATCGTGGACTTAAACGAACGGAACTACAAGACACAAGATTACCATGATGATGACATCATTGATGTTGTCTACTAGATCTACATCTAGATCTAGAATGGCACGGGAGCTATTCAGAACACGGCGTTGCAAATAGCACGGGAGCTATTCAGAACGCGGCGTTGCAAATAGCGCTTGCCTTTATGCCTTATAATTAGCCTCCTAACTTATAGCAGCCTAGATTCTAGTGTAGTCACTAGGCTCGGCTAGGCCCAGGTTGTTGGAGCCATGGGTAGTCTTTAGAGTTGGTATAAGAAGCGTTATCAATCTAGATATACTTCATACTTTTATAAGGGGGATTCTTTTAAGGCATACTAACCTTCAGGCCTGAACTCAAATTCAAGAAACTCATGGCCGAACTTTCCCTTGTGTCCAACGTAATACCGCAAGTAAAAATCTGTGGAAGCTGCCATTTTGAAATGAAAGCTCAACAATAAACTGAGCAATTATTCTCGTACAAAAAAAATCAAGCCACATAATTGTATGATTTAGATCTAGATCTAGCACTAATTATCGCACATCTTGATCATGATATCTTTCTTCGAAGCATCAAAGTTAGATCAAGTTCAGATACGAAAGTAAAAGGCCCATATTGTGCACAATAATTCACGAGTTACACCCCTTCTTTTATCTCTGTTGACTTGTGTCCATTGTCCACTTCGAGCTTCCTGCCAGGCTACTTCCAACATTTATTGCTTAGCCCAGGCTACATCGTTGTGTTGGTCTTAGGCTGCGTCAATTCAATAACAAGAAAATTCAAGCTTCAGCTGTCAGTGCGGACAGGTGCAGACTCTGCTGTTCCCGAGAAGGGCACTTTGCTGTTAGATGGTTTACCTCTTAATCTTAGTCTTCAACTTCAGCAAGGAAGGCAAGTAGAATCACATAGAGAGTCTGAGAGATCTAAATCTAGATCTAGATCTAGATCTAGTCTAGATCTAGATCTAGGTCTCTAGATCTAGATCTAATCTAGCCAGATTATAGGACTAGATCTATGCCATTAAACGTAGATCTAGAAGACGCATCTTTCTGATTGTTGGCTGCTAATTTTAGTAATGTGATGTCATCTGGGATACCTACCTACTATTGAAGGCCGTGCCGTGGCGGTACCGCACGATTATGATAGAATGACGTGTTTCCGGTACCGTATGTTAATAACATTTCAGAATTCCAGTATTGACACCGTTCGAATATCAACAATTTCCTTCATTGAGACATTGAAGGGTTTGAGCTTCCTAATTTTCTGGCTTACTGCGTCTATTGAATTCATTCTTTGACTGAACGTTTCCTCTAGATCTATATTCTAGATCAAGATCTACCGTTACTACCGTATTTCTTGTCCTGCGTCTGTGCCGAGATGCTAATCTTATTAGCAACTGATTACATCGGACGTCCCGGGCAGGCCGCCGGGGTCACTCAGTGTGTACTGTTGGTGTACAGCGCGCGTGCCGGGAAACGTGTGTTTTCGCCATGAATACCGTGGGAGTGTGTTAAGCGATGATGAAAATAACGCTCTATCTTTCATAGCTTTCTATTTATAAAGTGTTACAAACACATGAATAACCCCCTCTCACAAGCTGATAAGACTTTACGAGTAGTTACGCCCATTCGAATAACCTTTCTGGACGCTCTTGTTGTTATGAATGACCTGGGGTTCCAAAGGGGATAATATAGGTCAATTTCCGAATGTTCTACGCTCAAATTGTTCTTTGTACCTGCACGATGGTATTCAAAACTATCAAACAAGCTTATTTTTTTTCAGGTAGTATCATTTCATACAAAATCAAGCTCATTTGAAAGATTTTGTATAGAAAAATGGAAGTCTTGTTTCCTGACTATCCTTTCGAGTTCCTCATGGCTAAGGGGGTCAATTTCTTCTATAAAATTTCATTGGACGAACATCTAGAGCTACCAACTTGGCATGTTTTGAATGAGACATATGCCTTGATTACGAACCAACGCAGGCAGTTCTAGAAGAAGGCCAGAATCGCACACAAACTCAAGCAGACTGACGCACACACACTTGACCTGCGTGAATGGGGATCCGACTCGGGCCCCAAATGACACGTAAGATGATTCGTGCTGCGCCTGCGCTGAGCCAGGGGCTACACTGATTCGGGACCAGAACGTAGGCGAGGTGCCGAAATAGGCTTATTGGGCGACATAAACCCAGCTCCCGCAGGACGAGGGTTAAAGAGACTATTCATCATCGGAGCACCGCATCATTATATCACATTACTCGTATTCCTGAAAAAACATCGCACCAAAGCGTCGTGCCATCCCGTTGGCTATTTTTAATTTACATATATAGACTCTAGATCTAGTCACATGATCGGAGGGGTGGTCCGGTCTGACGTCACACAAAATGGCCGCCTTACCTAAAAGTAGTTTGCGTCCTTCTACGTTTAATCGCATATGTAGTAGAATCTAAATCTAGATATTCTAGATCTAGATTATCTAGGTAGAATGACGCATCTTCCTGATTGGCTGCTAATTTTAGTAATGTGATGTCATCACTTCCTGGGATTTCCTCCTGGGATACCCACAAACTATTTTTTAAGGCCGTGGGGTTACCAAAGATTCTCTACTGCACTACACACTAGATCTACACGTTCTTTGGAGATACTGCATGGTCATGGAACGACATGATGTTGGGTCAGTGGCTTGACCTATTATCTGTATCGATGTGTTTCACACAGTAAAATTTCACACTTGCGGCTAACTGCAGCGCGTCAGCCGTGCTCTGGTGATAGAAGATTGCTTAGGTTGTTGATGCTCAGAACCGTAAGAACTCTGTGATGCTTGTAATTGAAAGACAGTAAGTAAACGCAAAGACAATAAAGATAATAAAGCGCGCTAAAATTGCCGTAAATACGCCCGAAGACCCCCCACCCCCCGTGCCTGATAAACAATGTGGAGAAGAGATAAGCAGTAACATCATCGGAGCATTGCATCATATCACGTTACCGGTACGTCTCCTGGAAGAATATCGCACCAAACGTCGTGCCAAGGTAGGTAGTATACACGATCCGTGCTGCCATGGGGCTGGCTATGTTTAGATCATCATGTAGTCACGTGATCGGAGGGATATATCCCGGTCTGACGTCACACAAGATGGCCATCTTACCTAAAAAATAGTTTGCGTCGCTCTACGTTTAGTCACATGTGTGTAGTAGCCAGGACTAACCTAGAATGTAGATCTAGTCTAATTTAATATCCCTCCCTCCCTCCCTCCCTCCCCCTCTCTCTCTCTCTCTCTCTCGTATCCCTTTTCAGTCCGGGCGGCTGACTGGAAATCACTCATGATCATCGGTTGATCTAGGCTTCAGCGTTTTAATTAGCAGGGGGGCTTTTCAACATGCTGCATTTTATTTAGCACTGGGGCTAATCGCAACGTGGTGTTTCAAATAGACAGCCACCGTCTTGAGTCTGAGCTTGAGCATCCTAAATCCATGGCCTTGCACTTTGAATCTGTTGAATCGTTGTTATGAATCCCAGTTGCAGTTTTCCGAATATAAATACATTTGAAAATACAGTCCCCACGAGCAAGGCTTGGAGGAAAGAAGTGTTGGTGTAGTTTGTGGCTGTGGATTAGTAGACAGGTGGGGGATGACTTACTGGAAGCATGTGGCTGTGTATTAGTAGACAGGTGGCGGATGACTTACTGGAAGCGTGTGGCTGTGTATCAGTAGACAGGTGGCGGATGACTTACTGGAAGCATGTGGCTGTGTATTAGTAGACAGGTGGCGGATGACTTACTCAGCATTTGGCTGTGGATTAGTAGACAGGTGGCGGATGACTTACTGGAAGCATGTGGCTGTGGATTAGTAGACAGGTTACGGATGACTTACTCAGCATGTGGCTGTGGATTAGTAGACAGGTGACGGATGACTTACTCAGCATGTGGCTGTGGATTAGTAGACAGGTGACGGATGACTTACTCAGCATGTGGCTGTGGATTAGTAGACAGGTGGCGGATGACTTACTGGAAGCATGTGGCTGTGGATTAGTAGACAGGTTACGGATGACTTACTCAGCATGTGGCTGTGGATTAGTAGACAGGTGACGGATGACTTACTCAGCATGTGGCTGTGGATTAGTAGACAGGTGGCGGATGACTTACTGGAAGCATGTGGCTGTGTATCAGTAGACAGGTGACGGATGACTTACTCGAAGCATTATCATAATGTACAAAAGACACAAGATGGGAAATGGGAAGTGGCTGGCTGTTTGTACAGGACAAGTGATTTTCGTATATACGGGTGGCTGTTAGAGCTCATTTCACTGTTGTCCTGATGTTGTACTGTTGAGTTGAGCCATGAGCTCATCATTTGGCCTTCACATTCTATTGATTGATGCCAGAATCTACCAGTCTAAATTAGTTAGGGATTTATTATAATACTTCTGACATTGAAAGTTAATTTGACTGAGAAACAAATTGTTGAAAAAAACGTTATATTAAAGTCAGTTTTGCAGTATGTGGGCTTATCGTCTCACGACTTTTGAGTTTTGCTGTTCTACGTTGTTTCCAGGGCAAGATGTCTAAGACAGATGACTTTGTTTTGGATGATGAAGAGGACAACTTTGACCACCTCCAAGCCCCAGATGTTGCAGCAATAGTGTCTTCACCAACCACTGACACTTTAGATTCTGTGGCACTAGAGCCGTCTCCTTCAGATGACAATGATAAAGTAAGTTGATTCATTATAAACTAGCTAATAACTTTTCTGGTTTATTTTAGTTTAGATACACATTCTCTGGAAATTGCCTCTCATGGTTTAATGTAATTCAAAAGTCTTAGTGTTTTGCAAGATCTGAGAGTTGAGTAAAAGCTCCATGTAATACTAGTGTAGTAAGGAAATGTGATACGGTTGAGCAATGATTATGATACCTTCTGTATGGTAGAGTCAACATTTTTCACATTTTTTGTGCCATATATATTGTATTGTCTTCTCAACTTGAAAATTAGAAAAAGAAACACTCTCATAACAGATTATGGTACAAAAAGCACTGACTTTCTGAACATTTTTCTGGACGACAACATCATATAGGCCAACTTTCTGAGATGTCTATAGCTTCATAAAAAGTTGGCATACTGTCTTTTAGTGATAATTTACTAGAGCTTTTATCTCTTTCGAGGAACTCAAACCTCTTAATACTCCTAAACATATCTTAGCACTTGGAGCAGGTTTTGTTTTTTGTCTTTGCAAAGTCATAGCACTGCTTTGCATGACAATTGTATAATTTGTCACCACAGCCAACCGCTTGATATGCTCAGTACCTGTGTATTTCTCTGATTGAGACGCTCTATTACTCAGTACCTGTGTATTTCTCTGATTGAGACTCTCTATTACTCAGTACCTGTGTATTTCTCTGATTGAGACTCTCTATTACTCAGTACCTGTGTATTTCTCTGATTGAGACGCTCTATTACTCAGTACCTGTGTATTTCTCTGATTGAGACGCTCTATTACTCAGTACCTGTGTATTTCTCTGATTGAGACGCTCTATCACTCAGTACCTGTGTATTTCTCTGATTGAGACGCTCTATTACTCAGTACCTGTGTATTTCTCTGATTGAGACTCTCTATTACTCAGTACCTGTGTATTTCTCTGATTGAGACTCTCTATTACTCAGTACCTGTGTATTTCTCTGATTGAGACGCTCTATTACTCAGTACCTGTGTATTTCTCTGATTGAGACTCTCTATTACTCAGTACCTGTGTATTTCTTTGATTGAGACTCTCTATCACACAGAAATAAGAAGTGATAAAAATGTTTAGATCCAAACGTAGAACTTACAATACCATGTCTTTATGAAATGATGTGATGGTATTGAGAATCCTGGGCAGACTTTTGTGTGTGAGAGAATGCCTATTCATTACCTGATTGTCATTTGAAGAACTTGGCCCAAGTAAAAATGCATAAGAAAGCTGTAGGCCCAGTTTACGGCCCGCTGCTGCTGTATCTGAGATGAGCTGATTTTGTTGAATTCTAGGAAAGAGGGGGATGCATGCAGGGGTTACAATTTAGAAGCGAAGGGGTGGGGCGGTGTTAAACTGGAGAGGGATAAGGAAGGCAGTTTCTTAGCTAGGTATGTACAAGTGTCATTCTGACGGCTGACTGAGTCTTTATAGTTGAAGTTTTGGAAGATCTCAATGATTTGTCAAAAACAGAGACAGAAAACATGTTTGTGTTCTGCAGGGTAAACTCTAGGTTGTTCTTTGGGGTATTGTGTAAATTAATAAGGGAGTTGTTTTTGGCTTATTGCCCGGGGCTGAACACCCCTGATGGCCTCATGGGAATAATCTCAAATTTCTAGCAGACAAACTGCAATTTAACTCTTTCCGGATGTATCGCCGATATATCGGCGCGAGTCCACACCTGTGACACCCCTTGCAGACGTATCACTGATATATCGGCTGTGGTAGGGTGCCTCAGTAGTATTGTTTCGTTTTAATAATAATAATAATAATAATAAATGACATTTATATACGCTCAACCCCAAATAAAGTACACAGGCTCTGAGCGCTTTACAATACAGTACAACATACAACAGTAACATGAAACGTTGTGTTCTGACTAAAGAAAATTATTCCAAATATTCATCTTATTAATTTAAAAACACGATCCGTCATTTATAATTACTTTGTATTGCTATTGAAAAACTCTGAAAGGATTTAGGAAACGAAAACATCTAGTTTCACTTTGTCAAAACGTGGGTTTAGGGAAAAACGAGTGAATTAGTTCTTGCAGTCTTGCATCAACAAAACGATGTAACCGGACTCAGTATACATATCATAATTCATACAAAAATTGGAATATTGCTTTCAAATAAAAGGCTGCGCATTCAGAAATTTATGGATTATGATCTTGGCCTGTATATGATAAGATAGCTATACTGATTGCTTTCACATGTTTGGTGAATGTAATTTTTTCTGTAAAAATGTATTTTTCTCATCACCATCACCATTTCAAACCCTTGTCATGCATACTTATGTTCAAAATTAATCCTTATAATGTTTCATATTGGAATGTATTTCTCATTCAAATTCCTTCAATTTGGTATAACATATGTTATGTTTGCGTGATGGTTATGCTTCTATGAAGTTATTTTGTACACAACCTGCATAGCCAAATTGAGCCTCAAGTTAATTATGTCTAGACCCCCAAAAAACTATATCCGGAAAGAGTTAATGCATGATATGTTATGAAGCTGGAAGCTCACTTTCAATCAGCACATTTTGTCATTCAATAAGATAGATACTTTGTCAGAATAGTTTTTTGTTGTACAGCGGGGGTGCAGCGCTCCAGAGGATGTTAACTCTGTAATTGGTAGATGGTACCCATGAAAACTGTTAAAGCTGTTTCAGGTTTTAGTGATAGAAAAAGTGTGTATGATTGCTAACTCAACACCTGACTCCTAACAGGAACTTGCAATCTTTTTACCCAGCCTTTGTTCTCATTCTAACCTTGATACTAGTGGCTCTTTGTTGGTTGTTCTCAAAAATTAAAACTAGTGTTTCTACCATAACATTAACAATTTGTCATCACTCACATTTTTTACAGGAAGGTCTTGGTGGAGATCCCCTCAGTTTGGAAGAAACCTTGGATCTTGGTGACCCAGTAGAGTCTACGGGAATTGAGATTACGATAAAGGAGACAGACCCTGCTGAGTCGGATAAAATAAAAGTAATCACCTTGAATGAAATGCAAGACCTTCGTCTCCCCCCATATAGAATGAAAATGAATAGGGTTGCCTTTTTTACTTAAATCTGTAGCTTTGAGCAGTGTTTTGTTGTATAATTTTAAGATTTCCAAAGGAATCATTGATATTTTATTAATCGTTGTAATTGGATAACTCCGCGGCTTTTGTGTTTTTCAATAATTGCAACCTCATTAAAGTAAATTTTTAGACAAGCTGAAAGTCCAGATTTGGCTGCTTGGTCCTTTTGTGAAATGCAGTGGTCTGTGTTAAACATTATTCTGTTTGTGATTGCTTTATCTTAAATCTTCTTTAATTATTGTTCTAACATTGAATCAATTTTTTTTTTACTTTTGTTTTTGCATTGCTTTTTTTTTGACACACCTGTGGTCATAATTAGCCCATATCATTTGTGTCTTCATGAATTAAGAAAGAAAACAAGCTACTTTATCGTTCTTTTCTTTCCAAGTATTCCTTTTTCTCTAAGAGCGCAGTGCCCTACTGTCATCTGGCCTGAAATGTTAAACTGTAACGGCATGCTTTTTAAAATTTGTTCACTATTATTTTTTTAACTTTTAGATTGTTTTTTTTATTGCATTGAGTACATATATAACGTTCTAACCTCTCAATTCATAGCATTCTAGTATTTCCATTGCATTGAGTACATATATAACGTTCTAACCTCTCAAGTCATAGCATTCTAGTATTTCCATTGCATTGAGTACATATATAACGTTCTAACCTCTCAAGTCATAGCATTCTAGTATTTCCATTGCATTGAGTACATATATAACGTTCTAACCTCTCAAGTCATAGCATTCTAGTATTTCCATTGCATTGAGTACATATGTAACGTTCTAACCTCTCAAGTCATAGCATTCTAGTATTTCCATTGCATTGAGTACATATATAACGTTCTAACCTCTCAAGTCATAGCATTCTAGTATTTCCATTGCATTGAGTACATATGTAACGTTCTAACCTCTCAAGTCATAGCATTCTAGTATTTCCATTGCATTGAGTACATATGTAACGTTCTAACCTCTCAAGTCATAGCATTCTAGTATTTTCATTGCATTGAGTACATATGTAACGTTCTAACCTCTCAAGTCATAGCATTCTAGTATTTCCATTGCATTGAGTACATATGTAACGTTCTAACCTCTCAAGTCATAGCATTCTAGTATTTCCATTGCATTGAGTACATATGTAACGTTCTAACCTCTCAAGTCATAGCATTCTAGTATTTTCATTGCATTGAGTACATATGTAACGTTCTAACCTCTCATTTCCAGACTTGCAGAATGTTTTTTGCTGTTGTGCACATTCTTGTCATTGCCTTTAACATTGATTTGTCAGCCACGGTGTTCACTTTTACAAACAGGTAAAATAGTCCTCAACTTTTTGTTTGTGCTCGAGTTAATTTGTTTGTTGACTCAGTGTCACAAGCAGTGATGTGATGTCACAAGCAGTGATGTGATGTTACAAGCAGTGATGTGATGTCACAAGCAGTGATGTGATGTCACAAGCAGTGATGTGATGTCACAAGCAGTGATGTGATGTTACAAGCAGTGATGTGATGTCACAAGCAGTGATGTGATGTCACAAGCAGTGATGTGATGTCACAAGCAGTGATGTGATGTCACAAGCAGTGATGTGATGTCACAAGCAGTGATGTGATGTCACAAGCATTGATGTGATGTCACAAGCAGTGATGTGATGTCACAAGCAGTGATGTGATACAAATGAAATGTTACCAATCAACTGAATGTATTGCTGTCTGTTTACAGGAATCGGACCAGGGTGTGTCAGCAGGTGATGGGGCGTCAACCAACATCAGTAGCTATTTTTCAAACTCTAGAGACGACATATTTGACTCACTAGGGGGTGGTGGCGGGGATGACCTCCTTGGGAATGATATGTTCATGTCCATCGCCATTTCCAAATCCGAGGAGGACATCAGGGCATCGGAAATGAATGCCCGTGAAATTACAGAGTCAGATGTGTCACAGGATGGCTTGTCTCCTGAAGGAGAGGGAGGCATTCCTAGGCAGCATTCTTTCATACGTAAGCAGGAAGAGGAGGAGAAAAAGATGAGCGCTGTCCTGGATGAAGAACAGCCGACCAATCTGGAAGGAGGGCTGCCAGCTGGGGAAGAAAGTAAGCAGGATGGAGGCAGTGATGATGATGATGTAGAAGAGGGAGAAAATGTCATGCACATCCGCTACAGAGAACATAAAACTTCCTCTTGTGAACCAGAGACCATAGCTTTTGAGGGTAAGTTGGCTGGATTGTAAATGCAGGCACCATTACTATGTTGTAGTTTGTTAGAATTGCATTCATTTTTGGCTTGCGTGAATCGTCATGTTCAACACATTCTTGAAAAATATGTTTGAAATGTTTTCTTTTGCTCATATGACTTTGATTACTGATTATTGTGTCCTGCCATTACTGGCAGCAGTTTGCTTCATGACACTTCCTCATTTCTGGACTTACAGCGTTCAGATTGAATGAGTGAGCTACTTTAAAGGTGGATCACAGACTAGGAGTACAGTCTCTAAATTGCACTCTTCATAATCTAATTCAGGTGAAGGCGATGTTGACACATCAGAACCACCAGAACTCAAGGAAATTACAGACTTGGCTGATAAGGAAGACTTTGAGGACTTCACGGCTCAGAATGATGAGGGAAATGCAAAACCTGGTTTCATGTCACAGGTCTGTTCTACGCTTTGCAAATTTGGCACATGCTCTATTTGTGTTTAAAATTTTCTTTGGTTTGTGGAGAACGATATAGAAAGTTGACGGATTGTTTGTATAGCATGGTAGATAGCTTGAAAGTCTTAGAAACATAAAGAAATGTTACCATAGAAAATTGAAATTAACATCTGAGACTGCTGAACATTTACTGAATTTTTGTATTTTGTTACATTATCTGTTGTCAATAAAGTATTGTGTGTTCAAGGAGGCAATGGAATTAAAAATGCATCCTGTAAAGTCTTCAAAGCTAATTAAATGAGAAATAATGCTTATGTGTGCAGGAACTTTTTTGAATTCTTGTGTTCAGTTAGAATTGTGAAGACAATTTATAGGCAGGCAGTGATGTCCACTATTGAATGCGCAGAACTATTTTGCATTTTAAAAATATTTTTTACTTGAATTTTATTTTGTCCAATGATGAAAGTTGTTTTATATGTCTTAGATGTCAAGAACATCAGAGCACTCAGAGCCCTCGACACCGGCACCTAATTTGCCTAGCGTCCAACAGACTGCGTCTGGTGTCCTCAGTCCACCCGTCAATTCAGTTGCCAGACTCCAGGGCCCAGTCCTGGGCTCCACACCGTCACAACTTTCCCCTATGGGAACACCGGTCCATCAGAGCTCAGGGACTGCGGAGGACCTGACGTCCAGTCCGTCTATGAAGACCATAAACCCACCTGGTCTAGAACCTCAGTCAACCAGCGGCCCGTTCCATCAGCCGAGTCCAGAAATCAAAAGTGGATCTGTCTTTGCGCAGTTTGGATCTGGTGGATCCACGGATGACGCTTTCACCTCTATACTGAGCATGAGTGACGCCGACAGGAGGCACGACGCATGGATTCCCTCCGATGCTACTTGTCATATACTGAAAACCATGGCCACCGGTCAGCCAGGGTCTTTCCAACCGGCGGCAGAGCAGTTGAGTACTCCAGGTGTTCTCACGAATGAACCACAGGTAAGTTTTTGGTGATAGACAGCAATGTGACTTTTGGAAGACCATGCTCAGTCAGTGAGCTTTGGTTTTGATGTGATTATTTCGACAGGGCAGCTTGTACTTGCGTCTCGTCACCTCTTGGAATGAAACTCTGTCTCAAGCTGTCTGTAGTGTATCACAGTGTGTGTATGTAGTTTCCATTTTGTGCGCAATTACAGAATAAACACACTTAACACACATGTTAGATTCCTACTCTCATGCAGTCATGCCTACTCAATCATGCACAAATACACACTGTGTATGTTTGGGTTTATGTTAGGCTTTTCGTTTTGCAAAAACCCAGACACGGTCAAGTGTGGGAACCAAACGTCCAGCCACAGGCTTGTGCTCTTCTCTGCACTCAAACGGACAAAAACTGATGCCTTTCAACTTTTCTCTCAGTCCTGTCATTGTGGTTGACATGTTACTGAGATGCTCATTTTTCTTTCACCAGGGTGACCCAGTGAGGGAACTGGTCCTGCGCTATATGGGGGAGCAGGAGGCGATCAAGAGATCGGTGTTGTCAGTGGACAGTGTCACTCAGGATGTAGATGGGCTGAAGAAGATGATTGTAAGTTTTCCCGCTCAAAGAATATCATGAAGACCGCAGGGGGGAAATGGCTGAGGAACTTTTAAGGGGTTTTGAGAAATTTCTTTAAAGTAAGCAACCTCTTGTCTCATATATATTTTTTCTCTTTATTTTTACTTGGACTCTGTTGTTTTTTCTCCCTTTGAAATATGATCTGTAGCACAATGTAGCTTTGAAATATGATCTGTAGCACAATGTAGCTTTGAAATATGATCTGTAGCACAATGTAGCTTTGAAATATGATCTGTAGCATAATGTAGCTTTGAAATATGATCTGTAGCACAATGTAGCTTTGAAATATGATCTGTAGCACAATGTAGCTTTGAAATATGATCTGTAGCATAATGTAGCTTTGAAATATGATCTGTAGCACAATGTAGCTTTCACTTAGCACAACTCCATAAGAACTATGGCTCTGCTGCATTTTTCCCCCACATTGTCTTCCTGTGTATTTTGTATGGTGTTTTGTGAAAAGATCGCTGTTTATTGCTATTGTTTTTAATTAGGTTTTATTGGTCAAGTTGTCCTTTATTTTCTACTTTATTTTCTACTTTATTTTCTACTTTATTTTCTACTCTGTTTTCTAGTGGCACTGAATACAATACTGGAGAAAGGGCCAGGAATAATTGAAAGCTTATTTGTCACGGCCATTGTTAGTGTTGTTAGTGTTAACGCTTTCCAGCGTGTGTGAGGAAAATGTTACTCTTAACATGAATTTAGAATTGATTTATTTACTTGTTGAACAGTAATAACAATTTGATTTGAGACCACTTTTGTGCCGTGAGAAAAACACAATTGCCCTTTACTTATGTGCAGACAGTGATTATCAATGGAGTGTATTTTAAAATGTTAGGAAGAAATAACGTATTAGTGTATTTGTAAAAGAAATAGATAAAGAAATCTGTCCAAAATCATACAGTTGAACCTACGCTAGTGACCATCTGCCCCAGACGAGGTCTGTACAAACGGCCATTTCCTGCTCCCCCCCCCCCCCCCCTTGAGTTTGAAAAAAAAATGATATAGGAACACTGCCCCAGACGTCTCCCTAGGACGTCTCCCTAGGATGTCTCCCTAGGACATCTCCCCAGGACGTCTCCCTCCCTAGGACGTCTCCCTGGGACGTCTCCCTGGGACGTCTCCCTGGGACGTCTCCCTGGGACGTCTCCCTGGGACGTCTCCCTGGGACGTCTCCCTAGGACGTTAGGACGTCTCCCTAGGACGTTAGGACGTCTCCCTAGGACAACAATTTTTCTCCTCAACATTGAAGTGACTGTACTTTGTTATTGGTTTAGAAATAAGTTTCTCTTTGCCCTTGAGCAAGACACAATTTGTAAATCTTAGTTATGTACTATGACAACTAACTTTGGTATGTACTGGGGAAGAAAGATCTTTTCAATCCCATCCTAAAACATTGTCATCAGTTAAAAGAATAAACGTTCTCTTTTGTTTCTTTACAGGAAGCGGGATGCTTGCGAGCAGCTATTGACCTGACGGGTCGCCTCCTGAACCAGGTGGGTCAAGGCTACAGCAAGGCGGGTCAAGTGACCGTGCATACGCCGCATTCACTGCAGCTCTGGTTCTGCCGTCTGACGCTGATGGTCAAACTGCGGATGTACGAGCAGGCTGAGGCTGAAATGAGAGCTTTCCAGACCTTGGACACGCCAGATCTGTACTTCCAGTACTACGCCAACACTTATCCAGGCAGAAGAGGTAGGCCTATGATTGCAATTGGAATTTGGAAAGAGTATTTAAAGTAAAATGGTTTTTTTTTCTTTTTTAATTATAACTTTTGTATCTCAATTATTTTTTAACAAACCTCTTCCATTTTTCTGCTTGAAAAGTCTTTTTTATTATTTTGTTTCTTTTTAGTTTTAAAAATAAAAGTTGATATTGTTTGGAAGATTTTTTTTTTTTGTCTTATGCAGTTAAGTTTTCATTTATTTTTTATTTCATTACATTCTTCTGTTCAAGTGACATGTTTTTGAAATGGAAAATTTTATCTTTGAAAAGTGTCACTTTATATTTTAGTATGAGAAAAAGTTTCTTCTCTTCTTTATTCTGTACCCCATCTCTCACTCATTGTGCTTATGTTGTTGGTATTTTTTTGTTTGTGATATAGTCCCTGATTCAATTTCATTCCCAGGTTCTATGGTGTCCTTCTCCATGCGTATGTTGCACGCTGAGCTGCCGGTGCTTTGTGGGAGGAGTCAGGAGACGCTGGACAGACTTTACTACATGCTGGCAGTCTGCAACAGGGTAATACAACGGCTCTGTCACTGCTTACAATTTCTTTCAGCAATATATTCTCTCTGTAATTTCACACTTCATGAAATAGGCCAACTACATTCTTGTGTTGTAACCTATACTGTAACGGGCGGTTCATTGAAGCTCTGCTGTGCTCTGCTGTGCTCTGCTCCTCTTACTTGTCAGTGTTACAAAGTATTTTTTGGTTATTGCTGGCCATTATTTCTGTAGACTACAACACAACAACGATTGCTCTTGCTGGCTTATTGTGAGCTAATCATTTTCTCCTCCCTCGGTCATTAGATATTGTGGAAGAGGCATATTGGGGCTCGCTTTTTAAATGGGGAAGAAGGGGGTGAATATTAGGAAACTTCAGAAAGTATTTTATATGTTGTTCATTCTGTAAATTTAAATTTTTTGGATATTTTCACCTTAAAATGTTTGTTCCAGACAGGTCTGTGGTTTATGATTTTGCACTTTGCACCTAGTTTGGTGCTCATGACTTTTTCTTCTTCTTTGGGTTTTCCAGATCAAGGCTAACTTGTCCTCCGACTTGAGTGAAGATGGAAGTGCCACTCATATGACTTATGAAGCTAGGAAAGGTCAGAAATACTCCAGTCTTCATTTTTACTTTCGGATTTTATACTTGGTGCCCAGCTTTCGTGGCTTTCCAAAGAGAGTGATGAAATAATAAAATTTTATCAAATGCTGTATGTCAGCCATACCAAATAAATTCATTTTCTTTGTTATTGCTGAAGGCTATCTCGCTTATTTGTGGGTCAAATGTTACCAAATTTCACACATAGAACAAGCTTAGTAAGAAGTTTTAAAATCCGCATTCCAATTTGAGAGAAAAAAAATGTTTCCATGGATACGGTGGCCATATTGGATTTTTGTGACATTTATTACATAAATAATACTGCACTAATTTTTAATGGAAGTAAATTGGGGTTTTTTTTTGCATGTATCTTGGCAAACAATAGATCTACAAATCTGTGTGATGTATTTTTCTTAACTTACTAGAAAATTTTCAATGAATTTTTTCCTGAGGTAGTATTCATGTTTGCAAAAAATGCGTGAAAATCCTGCTCCAAACACCATCGGCAAAAAACGATTCCATATTATAAAAATATCATCACATACAAGCATTTAGAAAAACACATTTAAAAAATACTAAACAAATTCCAAAAATCTCGGAAAAAAACAATTAGAAAGAGAAATGAATATAGTTTCAGAAAAATATAAATTTATATGCACAAATTGTTGGAAATGTTCTCACTTTAGCTCAATCGGGGTGTTCGACCCGTCACTTTCACTCTCAGCCTTGAGGTCGGGCCCTAGATCTAAATTTTACATCTGATTAATCGGAATGGCCCAAAACTCTTGCTACAACGTTTATATCAATATTTTATTCATCTGATTTGTCCTTTGCTTGTTCATGCTCTAATCCATCCTTATTTCCTTTTTCAAACTCAATTTTGTCGCTTTTCAACAAGTCGAGACACTTTCAAAGTGTCAGAAACACGATCGCACTTTGATCGGCTCTAAAACTGAACCTACTGATCCGAAAAGCTTCGTTTCGGTATCAAACATGAAGAAATATTTTGCATTAACTATGTGAAAGGAAAATTCGGTCCCAGAGTCTCGTTAAGGCGAAATTTCGTTTCTAAAGACGCCTGATCGGAAAGGGCGATTCCGGGCAAGATAGGGTGGAGCGCGTAAGGAATTTCGCGGGCGAGTTAGGGGTGTACTGTCCCGGGCGAGTTAGGGGTGTACTGTCCCGGGCGAGTTAGGGGTGTACTGTCCCGGGCCAGTTAGGGGTGTACTGTCCTGGGCGAGTTAGGGGTGTACTGTCCCGGGCCAGTTAGGGGTGTGCTGTCCCGGGCGAGCTAGGGGTGTACTGTCTCGGGCGAGTTACGGGTGTACTGTCCCGGGCGAGTTACGGGTGTACTGTGTTAAAGATGAAATCAATAGGCTCTACTGGTATGTGTTTATATTAGCAGCAACATCATTATGAAATGCTCTACCTTTCCTTTCTTTCTCCCCCCCCTTGTTTCACCTGTGTTTTTATCACTATCATCTTCCAGTGTCCCTTATGAAATGCTCTATCTTTCCTTTCTTTCTCTCCTCCCCTTCTTTCTCCCCCCCCCCCCCTTTGTTTCACCTGTGTTTTGATCACTATCATCTTCCAGTGTCCCTGGAACTGTGGAACAACCGAGAAGTCAGTGTCATCTCAAAAATTGGCTCAACCATGCTGGCAGAGAAGGTAAAAGTTCTTAAATTTTAGAAATGTTCTTTCATTTAAAAAGTAGTCCAGAACAATATGTACATGTGTTATTCCCTGTAGATAAAAGAGAATGGTCAATATATGGATAAAGAAAAATATTCTTCATCATGCACTGTAGATAAATTGTACAAGATTATGTATCTCTATTTTTGACTGAAAGTCGTTCTTGGTACTATTACTATTTCAGGATTATGAAGGAGCATTGGCGATTTATGAGAGCCTTCTGGAAAAGGACAAGAATTCCCAATTGGAGCTCAGAGCTGGCATTGGGAGAATACACTTGCAGGTAAGTTATCTGCTATCTTTGAACATTATTGGACGGTTGAAGTGGTTTCGTAACCAGGATAATCTTCTTCTTCTTCTTCTATCCCGTGGTTGGGGCAACTGTGGGGGCACCACTGCATTTGAAAACCAGCTCTCGCCATCTATTTTTGTCCTCTGCTCTCCTCAGATTGTCACCCACCGTCTTTCCTGTCCATTCTGTAATGTTGTCCTCCCATCTCCTTCCCTGCCTTCCCCTCTCTCTCAGGATAATACCATGTAGGAAAAGATATTTTGGAAGACGTGATACTCTTCTCTGTTCTTTTGAATATTGTACCCAGTGCACTTTGGCCGTTTGATACATTTGAGGGCAAGTCAATTAATGGCCTCTCCAGTGCACACTACATCAAATTGGCCTCTGCTTGGCTGCTGCAATAAAAAATAACCTTCTGATTGATTATTTTCTGCTGTTTTCATCAGATGGGTCAGAATTTTTAACATTCTTATCTCACCATCGCCCAAAAGCAAGCTGTTGTGAACGCAATCAACTTGTGTTTCGCACACGCATATAAACTTGTGCAGTTGCGAGCGCCGTAAAACTCTTACTAAACTAGATGTGTCAAATGTATGCAGTTGCGAGCGCCGTAAAACTCTTACTAAACTAGATGTGTCAAATGTATCAGACCTGTGACCTAGAAAAAAAAGATGGTGGATTTTGGAGGATTTTGTCAAATGGTCTGTGGTCAGGCACTCATGTGCTGTCATTGATGATACTTGTTGGACCAAGCAGGAGCAGGTGAATCACAGTACAATGGAGTCATCATTCTTCTTTTTTCCCATTGTCTTTCCTTCAGATTGAGACCAATGCATTTCGTTACTGGTATTAAATTTTAAAGAATTATAGGTGCTGGAAAATACAGTGTTACCTGCTCGAACATCCTGTATAAGACAGTCACTTGTACAATGGTCACTTGTACAATGGTCACTTGTACAATGGTCACTTGTACAATGGTCACTTGTACAATGGCCACTTCTCATTTCCCCCCTTGAGGTTTTTCTTTTACATGATCATAATGACGCTGGATACCTTGCAGGCTTTGGTGCTGGGGGGGAACTGAGCACTTATGGACCTGTCCGGTGTGCAATGGCGTTGTTGCCCAGAACAGGTAATACAGGTAATAATGACGCTGAGTAAGACAGACACTTTTCTCCTCAACAGTGGCTGACAGTTTTAGACAAATTTTTCTGTATGGTTTTGTCTTTATAATCCCAAAGCACAAATGATATTATCTGTGCTGTTTTCATGACTTGAATTTTCCTCTTTTTTTTTCGTGTTCAGATGGGCAATATAGCTGAAGCAACAAGAATGATGAAAGAAGTGGAGAGTGACTGTCTGAAGGGAGACAGTCCTATGTCATGCTTCAATCTTGTCAGCAAGTGAGTGCTGATTTTGGAGGGGGGGGGGGGGGTCATAGAGTACAATGATTTTTGTGTAAAAAGAAAATATTGTTTGTGTGTAGTGGAAGGTGGCTTGTGGGTGGGGGAGGGTGGGTGCATAAAGTTATTTAGTGAAGCACCACAAATACTGTTGACAAGACTAATTACAATTATTGGGATCGAATGAGATTTAATGTTTGTGCCATTCACACATAATTTGCCCCTCATTATCTTGTTTACCTGTCTTTTGAGTTTTGCATTGTACTAGATCTGTATCAGTGTTTTGCATTGTACTAGATCTATATATCAGTGTTTCTAAGAGATATTATTCTTTTTGTTTTTTCATAATTGATCTCCTCTGGTAAAACAAAACTAAATGCTCTTGTGTTGTAGAAGTCTCTGGTAAAACGAAACTAAATGCTCTTGTGTTGTAGAAGTGCGGGCTGTGTGGAACATTGCGGAAGTTTACCCAGTGTTTGTAGAGGGGCTCCAGTACTTTTCTTTAGGCCTAGTCATAAACAGAGCTTTTAAATAGGTTTTATTGTCAGGCATGTCATTTATTCTCACTGAAGACTGATGTTTGTTTATAACATTGAAGCATTTTGTTTCCTCAGAGGTTTAGTGTCAATGTGTGCCACAAACTTCCATGAAGCCTACCAGCACTTTAAGTCAGCAGTACAGATACAGCCCCACAATACCTGTGTAAGTTGTTGTGCATACTATTTGTGTCCATTTGTACAACACACTTGTAGGTGTGCTTCCTTCTGCAGAACTATCCCACGTTCTACTTCAAGCCCACTCATACCCTGGTGCTATTGGGCACAGGCTCACTCATACCCTGGTGCTATTGGGCACTTGGGCACAGGCTCACTCATACCCAGGTGCTATTGCGCACAGGCTCACTCATACCCTGGTGCTATTGGGCACTTGGGCACAGGCTCACTACTACCCTGGTGCTATTGGGCACTTGGGCACAGGCTCACTCATACCCAGGTGCTATTGGGCACTTGAGCACAGGCTCACTCATACCCAGGTGCTATTGTACACTTGAGCACAAGCTCACTCATACCCAGGTGCTATTGCACACTTGAGCACAGGCTCACTCATACCTAGGTGCTATTGCACACTTGAGCACAAGCTCACTCATACCCAGGTGCTATTGCACACTTGAGCACAAGCTCACTCATACCCAGGTGCTATTGCACACTTGAGCACAGGCTCACTCATACCCAGGTGCTATACTCATACCCAGGTGCTATTGCACACTTGAGCACGGGCTCACTCATACCCAGGTGTTATTGAGCACAGGCTCACTCATACCCAGGTGCTATTGCCAGGGTTCCCGCGGCCTCCTTGAATTCAAGGAGTCCTTGAAAACTGCTTGAATTTGCCTTCAACGAAAAATCTCCTTGAAAACTGCTTGAATTTGCCTTCAACGAAAAATCTCCTTGAAAACTCCTTGAATTTGCCTTCAAGGAAAAATCTCCTTGAAAACTCCTTGAATTTTGCCAGATCGGATAGGAACACGTGTACAGGGTGACTGCCAGGCCCTGGGAATCCCGGGGGCCCCTGGAATCACCCAGGAATTTGAGGAATTTGAAGAAATCTGTAAATTGCCCCGTGAAAGACCCGCGGAAATACATAAAAGTTCTGGAATATATTTGAAAACCAAATCCAATAACGTCCTTGAGTTCCATGTTTGCCGGTCGCGATTGTGAATAATATTTATTCGGCCTTTCCCGGCCTGAGAGTACGTTACACGCGCACATGCGGTAATGGCCACAACAAGTGGAAGTATGTGCGATACCGGAGCTCGATCGGGAAAATCAAGATCTACTTTCGCTTTCGTTACCTCCCAGAAATTTGCCAGTAGGGCCTATAGTAGTCTGATAGCGCCACATTTCTAACATGCAGGCTCTGCATTACAAACGTTGTGTCGCCATGAAAATAAATCGTTTGTCCTGTGCTGTCACTTGTGTGAAAAAAAAAAGGAAAAAGAAAGTTCTACAAGCTTCTTGTCGGGCTCGCCATCGTGACCGGTCATTGAACCTGTGCGTTTTCGTCACATCGTGAGTATCGGCGATGGTTGAGGTCACCAAAGTTCATGCAAAGTTTGAGCGCTGCGAAGTATAGGACTCGGGAATGGGAGGATTATTGATTTTTTTTTTAAAGACGCATGCGGGGGGGTTGAAGGCAACACCGGATGACAAAAAAACTGAACTTGGAAGTTGGTAGATCTCTAGATCTGTCTGCAAAGGGCGCGTTGGTGCACAGTCCTTGTGTGGAATCGGGATCCATCATGCTCAAACCGTCTAAGCCGTGTTCTTTTTACTAAAGGGTTCCCGTTTCATTGCGTAGGTGATAGTAAATTATATGTATTGTATATTTTAGTTTTCTGTTCAAGATTCGCAGATTTTCAGTGTCACTGCATCTTGCCCTCCGGCAGTTCTTACACCTCTCGCTCTGAATAGGTCTACGCCATTCATGTTATTACTCTACTTTGAGCTAGAGTAATAATTTTTGTCTTTCACGTTTATTATATAAACCTTGACACCCCAACTGGTTCTTGACAGTGGATATTCTGGTTCTAGGCCTTTTCTCAGGCTCAAAACAAGATTCATTTTTATATAGTTTATATTAGTGAATATGATGAGGGGAAAATATAAATAAGTTAGAACAGACTGAAACGCCTAAGTCACAGTATCCCAGTGCCACACTGACATCATGTTGTTGACTGGATTCAATGTACCTACATGCGTGTGTGTGTATATAATAATATATAAATGGAGCATTCACTGTCATTATGTAACATGCCCCTGGAGAATGGATGAGACACCCCCCCCCCTCCTTGAAAATTGAGAAGCCGGGTTGGCAGTCACCCTGGGAACAGTTTTTCTAGGAAAATCGAAACTATGAATATGATATGATTCCTTTCGGACAAGTGTTTTAAAAAAAAATAGGCTTTCGTCATGAATTTCTTGACCAAATCTCCTTGAATTTTAAAAATTTTTCCTTGAAACCTCCTTGAAAACTCCTTGAATTTGATAAGAAGTTCATGGCAGGAACCCTGTATTGCACACTTGAGCACGGGCTCACTCACTCTCACAAATCTACTGAGCTAAGGTTTTCATTTCTGAATAAGACAATATCAGTTGATTACTCTCTGAATCACTGCATAGTGTATCCAACTATTACTGAATCTCAAGTATTACTTTGAGCACTACTTTTAGTATTTTAGCAGTACCATTATTCCCTGAGAATTCTAAAAGTCTCTGATGTTCAAGATTTTGTAAGTTGCAAGTTCAACATATTATTATGCCCCACTTTGTTGCTTTAATAGTCGTAAAACTAATCTAGATGTATGTTGCACACCTTTGGAAATTAGAAAATCGAGATGTATAATCTGGATCTTGCATGCAGAGATTTTCAGGCTCAAAGGTTGATGTGTAATAACCCGCATTGTTTATGGTCAGTAATGGCTCTCATGCATTTTGTCATTTTTGGTCCAGTCCATTCTTCGATGTTATTTTGTTCACTCTTAGCCCTTGGGCTCCACATCTTGTCTTTGAGTATTTCCTTCATTGTGGTCTGTTGGCCTTCTATGTGACCTGAGTATTGTATTGTAGTTTTCTTCTTTTCATAAAGATGTTGATAGTTTCATCTATAGTTTTTGCTCTGACAGGCTGTGAACAACATGGCGGTCTGCTCCCTCTACCTCGGACGGCTGAAGGACGCTCTCAACACTCTGGAGCAGCTGGTCCACAGTGACCCAGCCAACACACTGCACGAAGGGATTCTCTTCAACCTCTGCACACTCTACGAGCTGGAAACCTCACGCGCCCTTCATAAAAAGCAGGCAATTCTTGACCTGGTCAGTAAACACAAGGGGGACGGCTTTCCCGTGGCTTGCCTCAAGATGACGTGAGGAGAGGTGATACTTGTCTGTACATGGTAGTACCGGAGCACGGTTTCTTAATCATCATCTTGTTTTGCTAGTCTCGTACTAGCATTTCAAAAATGCCTCTGTTTGTCTGCACACCACACCCATGCCCTTCAAACTAGTACACTGCTGTCAAGATCTTTCTGTAATTTCTTAAAACTTGATAATGAAATGTTAAAATTAAAGAGATGTACATTACTTTTCTTTCCCTTAGAATAACTGAACTTAGTTGCCATAGAAATTAGTAGGCCTGGGCATAATTTATTCCCCCCAATCCCTAGAATAAATAGGAATCTAGTTATCTTAAAACCAGAATAGCCGAATAGATCATTAACTTTCGGAAGGAGCCGCTATCAGTGGCCTAACTCTATTTCAAAGCCATTCATTTAAATGATTAATCCCCAGTCAGGTTTCCGGCCTAGACCCAACCTCCATCACATTCTGCGTTGTGATATATAAGGATGGAGATAGTATTCATTTGTAAATCTAACCAATTTGATGAAAAGCCATCGTAATGGCCTGCATTCTGTCCTATCCTGTGAAACCATTCATGTTTGTTTTGTAGATGTGAACAGGGAATGATTTTGAGGCTTTTGCCCCAGACTGGTGTGTGCTCCTTGACTGTTGTCTCAGACATATATGACACCACAATGATAGATTTTTTGTTTTTTAACCTTCCATGCTCTTCAGGACATACTTTTCTCCATTTTTTTTTTCATTCTTGTGTGCGCGAAGAAATAGGGCCTCGCAAACGGCACACCTTTTATCGTAGGTGTCAGCAACCATGGGGAAATGGTTTACCCTCATGTCAAATCGCTTGTGTTCAGACACCTTCTTCTGTGTTTGTTCCTTGACTTCATGAGTTCCAACCAGAGAGTTTACTCTGTCCATTTGAAAACGGAGCCTGTCATTGGACGTCTGTACGTCAACGCCTGCGGTTTTCTGATCTTCTTGCCGCAAAATGTAAGCATTCCAGATGCTCCGCCTCAGGACTTTGATAAAAAAGCAGATTTGCCATTTGTACTGTTTGTTCCACTTCACCATCACAGTGTTTTGATCCAGTTTATCCGGACCGTTCATGAAATGGTTGTAGTCTTTTACGACTTGTTGTGGGCATAGGTAGGAGCTGTCCCGTCTTGTCACAGCGATTCTCTTCATCTGCTGTGGGTTCATGGCAGTTGGACAAAAAGTAGTTCTTTGGGGAGATCTTCCAGACATGAACATGGGATATATAGCAATGCTAAACTAAACTTTCAAACTTGCCATGGGAAAAAATAAACAGCACAGGGTTATAGAGATTGGTATGGTAAGAACAACACAGTTTGAATTATCAAAGTCCATCTATAAATAAAAAAGTTATGTAGGTTTTATTGTCGGTTTCGGTTAGTATTGTATATAGAAAAATATTTTCGAGAAATGGACCACAAAATCTGAAATTTTATATGTCTTTTTTTCGTAACTTCTTCATTTCTCAACCAATCTCTTTGAAACTTGGCATATTTATAGCATTTTTGGTGTTGATTCCAATGAGACGATTGCCAGTGCAATAGGAGGTCATTTAACAATGTTATTGCACATAATTATGTGATAATTCGCATGTTTCGACAACATAAAATGGACAATCAGCCAGTTTTACACGTTGAAGGCCTAATATTTTCATTTTTATGGCATGAAAAACACTTGACAATAAAAAAAAAGAAGGCAAATGACTTACTTTACTCCAAAGAATTGCCTAGAATCCCACTACTTCTTAAGAAATTTGCGTGGAATATCTTTTGCGTTTTGTATTATCCATGATCTTCCGCCACATCTTGGTAAAATATCCAGCTTAGTGTCAAGAACACTATGACGAGACACAGTGTGAATGTCCCTGTCATCTGGCCACTTGAAAACTCCCAAGCCTTTTCCCAGATCCCCAAAGTTCACTTTGGCACTGTCACTGTCAGGAGCTGTATCGGTCATCACGATGCCTGTAGAAATGAGAACAAAATTCGACAAAATTTAATTTATCTTGCTGCAAAAATTCTTTATCTGAAATGAAGAGAAAGTTAACAGTTCATAAGAGACTTTAAAAATTAATAACACATAAAAGAATGATTTCCTGTAAATCTGATCATTGTACAAAAATAACGTATAATTTATTTTGATACAATACCTGCTCTCTGAACAATCACTCACTGTGTGGGTGAAGCCAAATTAGGAATTCAGATTCAGAAAATAATTGTGGTCTTTGCGTTGAAAAGATGTTTACCGACGCATTCTATTACTTCGGCAATCTTGCCAGTAGCTACTTCCAGTCCTCCCAAGTCAAGCACACACATTCTCATTTTTTCATTGTACTTTCCTTCCACCCTCGTTTCTATCAATCTTTCTCTTTCACCTTCCATCAACATCCTTTTCATCTCATTCGCAAGCTGTTCTGCTTTCCACTTTTGCTTCTCACTCGTCCGATGGTGGCACACATCGTAGGGTTTGTTGCTGAGGCCTGGCATCTGCAAATAAAAAAGATTCTCTTTCTTCCCCTTCTCAGTCCGCTCCCCCCTCCCCCCCCCCTCCACACTCATACTCATCATCACACCCACAGTTGTAGACACCATACACTACACTATTTCAGACATGAGGAGAGTTGGTAAAAGAGGATGGAAGGCAGATGTGCTTGGACTGAGAATGAAATCTATTTTACCTGATTGAGGTGGTCAGCTAAAGGTCGGACTTTGTAGAGTTGGTCGTGGTCTGGCTGGCCGGCAGGTATAAACGGTGTGTTGTTATTCAAGTGGAAAAGTGACAGGGTGGCCTTGAACCTGTCTCTGGTCATCAGCTGACTGGCGAAGCTTGATGTGATAACTCGATTTCTTAACCAGTAATCAGAAATGTTCGACTTGACAACAATCTCCATATAGGAATGAAGATGCCGAGAAAAATCCACTCCTGCCCCCTTTGTCACCTTCTTCCACTTTTTATAAATTGATCTGTCTGTCAGAACTGCCCTCTCCCTTCGCTTTTGAGCTAGTGCTTGCTGGATGTACACCTTTGTTTCGTGCTTTATGTGTTTTATCAGAGTATCATCCACAAACAGTTTGTAGAAATCGAAGGGGGTAGCCTCTGCTCCTGGGTCTACCTTGAAGCCTGCTTGCCCTGTGAAAGGTGGCTCCAGAGGAGAACCATTCAAATCTTTGACATAATCATACATTCCCAGGTCATCACCTTCATCTCTGTCCTCATCCTGATATTCATCTCCTCCAACATCTCTCGTTTCCTCAACATGGGAGTTCTCCCCAGCACTCTCTGCTGTGCTTGTCCTAGTTGCTGCCAAGCCCCCGTCTTCCTCACTTTCACTTCTTGGTGGAACGGAATCCTCACCACTACAATACCCTTACTTTTCCGATCCAGCGGCCATTTGGGTTCTAGCCCTTCGGTCTGTCGATATGGCAAAGAATTGACAGGTTTTAATCAGCTGTGCTTTGTTGCTGTATAGAGTGTTTCCGATGTCTGGGAAGGCAGGTAGGTAGGTGCTACGCAGGTCACAAAGTGCTGGGCAGCTAAAGAGGTGGTGTGGTACTGTTTCATCCTGGCAGTCGCACAACGGGCAGTCAGGTGGGGTTTCCTTGCGGATCCTATTAAGGTAGGAGTTTAGTGGTATGTGTTGTGTTCGCAGGCGAAATATTGTGACTTGTTCTCTTCTACTCAGGGAATTTATTGCATCTTTAGAGTTGGGGGCTGTCATGTGTGCAAATACAATTCTTCCAGTTTTGCACATTGCCCATCCATTCAGCCACTGTTCCCTGGTGTTGCATTTGATCTACAATACCCTTCAAATTCCTGTTCTTCTTCACTGTCACTTGCTGTCTGGTCTGGGATGTTTTCATTGTCTGAACCCTCTTGAATCAACAATTCAATCGCTTCATCTGCGGTGGAGTAGTTTCGTCCGCCGAACCCCATTTTTCGTTGTTTACACAAAATCTAGGTTGCCGACGCCCACTGCAAAAATTACCCTGTCATTCCTCCCCCAATCAGCTTACGGTCAAGAGGATGGCACTCATGAATAACTAAGTGGTTGTGCCAGTTCACAAGAGTTCATTCCCTTTCATTCTGCTTATTTTAAATCTAAGGGGAAAAAATTCCTGAAGTCCGCCAGGCCTTAAGGTTCTGCGCATCGTCAACGTATATCAGTATCCGTGGACCTTAAGGTCTGGCACGTCGTCAACATACAGTCGAACCTGCCCTGACGGCCACCTCTATAAGACGGTCACCTGTACAAACGGCCACTTTCCATTTCCCCCCTTGCGTTTTTTCTATATAATTTAACTGTGTAAAACGGGCACCTGTCCAGCGCAGTTTGTCGTTCACAACTGCAAGTTGCTGATTGGTTGAAAATTGCAGAAATCTCTTGATGAGCTTTAATTTTTCATAAATGATAGGTAGATCCCATAGGTAGATCCCATAGGTAGATCCCATAGGTAGATCCCATAGGTAGATCCCAAAGGTAGATCCCGTAGGTAGATCCCATAGGTAGATCCCATAGGTAGATCCCATAGGTAGATCCCATAGACCAGGAGGGAGACAAACCCCTGTCAACTTTCTGTTTCTGTGATGACCTCTTTAATCCAATCACTATTTTCATCTTTCCTCCACTTTCACAATGAAAAAAACCCCAAACACACACACAGAGCACAAAACAACATGTGATGTTCGTCCTTCGCTGGCGAAGATGACTTTGACTTCACATCACTGGAGGGGTGGGGTGTGTGCGTAGATGGCTGATCAGGCCGATCTTCGCACGGAAATGTCTGTCGCAATGGGGGCAGGGGATGTTTGGGGCTGAATTAGGCTGGAAGGTAGGGCTCTCTCGGTCTTTTCTCAGCTGCCGTCTCTATTCTTTCTTTCGGACGCGACTTTCTTCGAATTTCGCCACACCCGATCTTATTAAGGAGCGCCAAACTGTGCGGTCGTGAGCAGCTTCTTCCCAGGTGGTATGGGGAATGTCACAACTCTTCAGGGATGCAGCATGTACACAACAACAGACACTCAAACATAAAGTCAGGGCTTTGGTGAACTACTCAGAGGCAGGCACACCATCGAGGACTCTCTTAGTAGAGACTTTCTAGCGCTTCAGCTCCTCTGGTGTGTGCTCCTCCTTGCCATCCCTGTGGTTTAAGATCATCAGGGCCTCTAGGCTGTCCATTCCAAGATTGGAGCGGAAATCTGTCCTGCTCCGCACACAGGAAAAGATCCTCTCACAATGGGCACTGCTGTGAGGAATTGTCAAGAGGCCCTTAATGACCCTCTCAATGTTGTTGTACTTGGGCGTGTGTTCCTTCAGGACAGAGGCCCAGAACTCATCTATGGCCAGGCTGTGGTCAGCAGTGACAAGTGTTCAGTCGGAAGGTTAGCCAGCTCTTCCTCCATCTGCACCCTTGTTGTTTAGCCACCTCTTCCTCCACCTGCACCCTTGTTGTAGCCCCAGCTGGGAGTAAGACTGGAAACCTTTTCAGGAGCTTCTGCAAGTTGTTGCCCACCATCCCTTCCTTTGCCATCTCAGTGGGCTCACACATGCTCACAAGTCTCAGGAGGTCATTTTCAAAAGGAAGCTTTTCCTTGAGATACGTGGCTGCACTCTCATAGAACTTCAACACAGAGCAGTAAAATTCGTCCACCTTCTCCTTCCTCCAATGGTTCTCCTCCATACCTCCAACAAAATCTCTGGCAGCTTCCTCTAAAAACTAAGAGCAATTGAGATGGAGGCAGTTAGTGACAAAATATAGGACATATAATCATTGGTTCAAATCAGGTAATAAGAATAATTTGTGTTTTCTGTGCATATATAACAGAGAAACAGTTGATCAAAATAATGTCACGTCTGTAACTGCAATGATAATAACCTGAACTCAGCAGGGAAGCCTTTCCGGTTTGCGTTCACTGTGCCGGTGAAGTAAAACTGCTTTTCCTTCAGATGATTTAGGAGTTGCATACAGGTGTAGTATCTGTCAGCATATATGTGGTGGCCTTTGACGAGAGGGGACAGGAGTGTTTCAAAGACTCGCACAGATTGTTGTGCGTCTGCTGTCATGGGGTCGAACGAAGTCTGTGCGCCGAAGTAAATACGTAGGTTGATGACATAACCAGACTCACTTTCGCAGAGACCGAAGGTCTTGACATGGTATTTACTTGGTTTGGTAGCGTTGTACTGCTTGTGAGCCCATCTTCCTTTCCCACCTATTACCATTTCATCCAAAGAAAGCTCTTGTGTTGGGTAATATGCAGCCTGAAATTGCACCAGAAGTGAAGAAACGAACGGCTCAATCTTTGCTTTCCCTTGTGCGTCCAATTCACAGGCATGCAGCATCGTGTGAAAAATGTGCTGAAACCGGTCACGACGAAATATCTGACGAAACCAGGGTGTTGCCACATGTGGCAAGTCAGTGTTCCAGTAGTCAGAGACACTGGGCTTCTTTGTAATCCCCATTGCAATGATTACTGCAAAGAATTTGAAAAGTTCACCTGGTGTGATCTTTCGCCACTTTTTGTAAACGGAGCGCTCCTTTGCCGTTGGTGCTCTAGCATCTCATCTTTGATTTCCGTAGGCGTTGATGTTTTTACAAAGCTCTTCTACAATTTCATCAGTAAAATAGAGCCTGAAAAAATCAAGAGACGTCATTCCTCTAGTGTCAATATCTGGGTTGATCCCTGTGAATCTGGTTCTCAAGACAACAGGATACATCTTGTCCCTGACATCATTTGACCCGTCCTTCGAGATAGTGAACGGGCTGTGGCGTATCATTGTGAGCAATTTGTCAGAATGTAGCTTTGCCATGTCTTTAGCCATCGCTGTTGTTTCAGTCCTTGCACATTGAAAGGCTGAGGCAATTTTGGAGTCAGGAAACACGTCTTTCACGGTTTTGGTGAATTGATCCGCAACCGCAATAGGCAGGTTGAAGTCGGCCATCATGTTCACTATCTTGACCTCAGTAGTCATAACAGCCTCATCGAATATTTTTTCCGCTGAAGTTGAAGTCTTGCCATTGTCATTTTTGAGGTGCTGGTTTATAGACTTCACGTTGGAACTGGCCTTGGACGCTGACACATGTTTTTGCGAGTCTACCTGACACTTGAGGTCACAGGGTCCTGATTGTTGTATGTTCACGTCTGTTTTGCAATAGCGACCTTGCTGGATTCCTCAATCTGTAACCAGAAAGAAACTCCTGCTCACGTTCGACTTTGGATTTCTTTGCTGCTGGTTTCGTTGACTCCATGTTGTCGATTCAAGAAGAAGCAAACGAATGAAAGAAAAAGAAACCGATGGACCTTCATTCATCAATTTACGAAACAAAGACAAAGAAAATGATCGCCGCATCTGTCGATTATTGTTTCACAACAGCGAGTAAGTGAAGTAGTACAAAGAATTAATAATTGCGAATATTTGTCACGGAACTCGCCTTTCAAAAATATTCGAATGACTTTGTTTTCAGTAACGTCCGCGGTAGGCCTAACATGTTCAGAAAAGGTAGGATAATTTTGGCAACACATGTGTGTTGTAAAACCAGTTTCAACCCATTTCTCTCCTTTTTAAAATAAAAGCTGACGGTGGACATTGGAAGAAGAATGGCTGATTGTAAGTGTCCAAAATTTAAAAAAAATATATTTAAAAATTCGACCAAATGAGTTGAAACATTGATTGTTTTTGCCTGAGACAACCTTAACTAAGTTAACACAGGCTGTAGATGGTGCAAGGTTCCCTCCTTTGCTTTGTCATTATTCTAACCAAAACAGGAAAGAGCAGTTAATGAGTCGGTGACAGAAGTTTCAAAGTGCAGCAAGTACCATCTAGTTTGAAGATTGATCTATGCACCGTTGGAGAGGGAAGGACAAACACGGGAGAAAGATTAGTCACCGCAATCATCCCGTCTAAATGAATAAAACATGCATCCAGTTGATGCATCCAGAGTTGTAGGAACAGGTCAAAAGTTAAGGTTCTTCGAAGTCCTAGTCGTGAAGGGGAAATTTTAGATGAACACTGGTATTGTGTGATACATATATATATATATATATAACCTACCATGATTTTATTGAAAACAAGTGCATGGGTGGAAGGAGTGGGGATGCTGCGATGTAGTCACAAGTCATGGTTCAAAGAGATCAAGTCTTTTGCTGTCTTTAGCTATCACCCCTTTACCCATTCAAAAGACAAGGCGAAGTTAGCCTTTCATTTCTCAAAGGCAATCGCTAGTGAAGAAATGACTCAGAAAGTAAGTAGGCCTACTTAGTCTCAGACCAGAAATAATAAAGACTCTCTGTGGCAAAATGAGCCGATATTTGATTATAATTGGAATAATTTTTGTTTTCTGCCCAGGCCTAGAAATTAGAAATATCCAAAGCAGTCTGGTCGCTTTTGTCGTCATGCTAATAAGACAAAGAAAGATTCCACAAAACAATATGCATGCAAAAAACAAGTCCCTCATATTTCTTCGTCTTTGCGTTCCCTGCTAGATCTCAGGGGTAATCAATTGTTAGTTTTCCAACCTGCAGTTCAACTGGTTTTTATGTGACCGTTTTTCCTCCTCCATAGGGCCCCTTTTAGATACTTCAACTATTCTGACTCGCAGAGTAAAACCAAGCTGTGCTGTGAATTAATGTGAAAAAAACAAACAAAATTAGGTCCTGCGCATTCATATGAGCTCATGCAGCTGTGAACATTGTAAAACACGTACCAAACTACCAAACAGAAAAGACACTGGACCCTGGTTGTGTTGTGTGAATGCTGTGATGACAATAAATAATGCTCAATATTGATGGAAAGTCTTGTGCTCATTGTTGTGTCCTCTGTCGTGTCAAGGGAAACATTCATTCTCTTTAGGAACGATTGTTTTGATCTAGAGGTGTAGGGAGGGGGGAGAAGAGGAATCCAACTACATGTTTGCTGATTTGCCTATATGTGATAAGTGTGATTATTGCGTGAATATTGATGTGTGTTAAACTATTTGGATGTCAGAAGTAAGGCCAACTTGTTATGTATGTGTGCTTAATGACGACAAAATGTAAGCAGTCTTTTTTTTAAAGACAATGCACACCATTTCAGATGAAAGTAATGTCCATCTTGCCATAAGAAGACTTTGACTCAGACTATCTGATGGAGGGAGTCTCTTAATTTTATTTTGCCATTCCACAGGGACTTCATTTTTACAGCTCAAATCATTACGTTATTGTCCACTTTTTCAAAAATATGAGTACTGTATTTTATTCAAATAAGATTGCGACTGCTTTCTAAAATGGTGGATTGGTGTTACAAACTTGGCTGGCCTCTACATCTCCAAGTCTCTCACTTTGTACACATATATATATTTTTCCCTGGCCGTACTTGAAGGTGATGGATTTTAAATGTATGTGCAACAATTACCCACATGTTTGGACAAATGCATGACTTACATTGCTACATTATTACAGGAGAGTGGATGTTGTTGGCCTATCATGTGTATTGCTACATTATTACAGGAGAGTGGATGTTGTTGGCCTATCATGTGTATTGAAGTTGTTACAACTATGTGTGAAACATTTATAGTGCACATTTTCTAATAAAAAAACCCAATTTGGGTAACTGGTATGTGATATGGTTGATATGATGAATACAGCATAGGTCACTGCTTGTGTCATAATTATACATTGGAATTCAGAGTACTTGTTGTTTCTTTCTTTCCAAAAACAATTGAGTCATATTGACATGCCTTTTCTTTTGAAAAAAAAGGAGCAGTGTTATTGTATATTTTATTGGGAGAACATACACTGTGGGGTCTGTCCCTGATGATGATGTCATCAATTGCATAGTTCAAGGTTATGTGGGCCATTATTAGCCTTCAATCTGTGCGAATTGTTTCAGTTCTGTTCTGTGTATTTGTTCAATTAGAAATATTATTAAAACTCTGTTCTTTAATTATTATTGTTGGTCAGTCAGGTGACCTACGCAGAATCAACTGTACATAATTATGTGAGGCAGCGTGGTGGAATCAGGCTCTCGTCAAAATAATCAAAGTGAAGAAACTTGCATTTTTCCGCAGGTTTGTGAATATGTATCGAATTTTTGTTTTTTGGCTCAACACCTTTCATGTCCTTTAAAGAACTCATTTCTGTGTGAATTTTTCTGAAAAACGTTGATTAAAGGCGCAAAAAATGTGAATTTTCAGTTATCACGGACTCTTAAGCTAAGGAAATAACTACTTAACTACTCTTCGGCGGCCATTTTCTCACTAATTTTACCTCTGAAAACAGGTGACCCCCACCTCCTTCTTTTGCAAATATCTCGACTTGTGTTCAAGATAAATGGATATTTTCCATTCCAAATAAAGACAAGTGTACAAGCTTTATAATGAAACCAATAACTCTACATGCCCAAAAATTGCTGAGAGCTTGATTCCACCACGCTGCCTCACATATTGTACTTGTACCTTGGTTTTATCTTTGCAAGTGTCATAGTGTAATAGTGGAATAGTGTAATAGTGGAATAGTGATTGTGCACTGTGTTTAGTATCTTTTGGTGTTAACAAGGAAAATCGATCGTTGAATGGACCGAGTGCACGAGGGAGACATTTGATGGACATATATCATAATTTTGTACTGCATTCCATTAATTTTTGTCCATATTTTGTTCATAACCAAATTGTGCAATAAAGATTTTCATGCCGCTGAACTGATGACTGTTTATTGATATCTTGATGAGAAAATACTTCACAGTTGAGTTAGGTGCAAAATATCAAATATCTCCCGATTCAGTTGCTCTGTTTTCAGGCATCGTCGTGCTTGCTTCGCCATTGTTTCTTTCCTCCCATGTTTGCCTTGTCGCAACTGAAACAACATCGAGTTGATTTGCTCCTCTTTGAGTCTTCACTTTATTTTAAGTTCTAAATATTTAAAGACAGTCCAGACTGTGTTACGGCCTAAAGGTTGGAAATGTTCTGTGATCAAAAAGGCCAGAGCAACTGTATTGATACATACATGCTGCAATTTCAGAGTTTTCAAACCGTTACTTTATATTTGGGTGGGCTCTCGTGGTCCAGAGGTTAAGGTGTTTGCCTCTCATTCAAAGGTCCTGGGTTCGATACCTGACAGCAACGAAAAATGTTCTTCTCTAAAATTTTCTCCTTTCACCTCCTTTCCTGCTCTTTAACACTTTCTGTCGTCTGCTTTGGTCTCGACTTTTACCCCCCCTTTCTTTTGCCCCGTCCTCTCGGCTCCGGACTTTTTCCGCAGCCTTTCTACTGCTACTACTTGGCTCCTTCTTACTGCTGTCTTTCAGCCACATCCCTGATCTAAAGGTACGTAAGATCAGGTAAGATGGAACAGCCACATCCCTGATCTAAAGGTACGTAAGATCAGGTAAGATAGAACAGCCACATCCCTGATCTAAAGGTACGTAAGATCAGGTAAGATGGAACAGCCACATCCCTGATCTAAAGGTACGTAAGATCAGGTAAGATGGAACAGCCACACCCCCGATCTTAGGGTAGGTAAGTTTGATAAGGGCGAAAAAAATCTCGCAGGTCCGGTGTGCAAGTTGCACATGTTAAAGATCCCATGGTGATCCAACATCAATAAGAGTAGACTTTGGCCGCCACCCAGGCAAAATTCAAAACTAATTCCTACCAAACTGTCCAGTGTGCTCATATGACTTCATGCAGTTGCGAGCATCGTAAACACTTATCACCCCCCCTCCCCCCCCCAAAAAAAAAAACCAACTTCATGTGTGTGCGTGCCTGGTGAAAGGGACAAGAAGACGAATTTGTTCGAACCGAGATATCAGGCTTCTTTACTTTTATCCACCATTTATACCCTTTTGGGTGTCGCGGGAAGAAAGAGATGTCTCTCTGTCGCCAGCCGGAGAGCTTGGGTCAGGGGGATGCCGTGGGTGGTTAATGTTTCCCTGACTCCATCTATCCAGGGCTTTCTCAGTCGCCCTCTAGCCTTGTTGCCATCGAATTTTTTTATGTTGGTACGTGCTGTTGGATGCATGACATTTGTGCCTACCATTCCTCGGATTACAGAGTTTCTAATTTTGTCTCGCCTGGTCTTGTTTACTGCTTTTCTAAGGCATCGCATTTCACATGTTGTAATTGTTTGCTCTAATGTCTTGTTCGTGGTCCATGTTTGGCATTGATCATTGATAGGTGAATAATTATGGTGTTGATCATTTTGAGTTTTGTTGTCATGGGGATGTTAGGATGTTTCAGTAGTGGAGAAAGCTGGTAACTTACATCATTGGCCTTTTGTACTCGTGTTTCAATTTATCTGTTCAGTCGCCCATCCTCTGTGAATATACTTCCAAGGTACTTGAATTCTTCGACCTGTCTGAGACTGTTGTTGTTGTGTATCCTGAGTGGTTCTAGATTTCTGCTTCCTTTCATTGTCTCTGTTTTGTTGCTGTCGATCTTCATGACGTAGTTGTTACATTCTTCGTTTGATCCGGTGGTTGATGGTGTGGGGTGGTGTTGGAGACTTTGTTCATCTTTGTGTGCCAGGCTTTGGTCATCAGCGAAAAATAATTCATTTAGGGCGTCTGGTTCTGTGTTGGCCTCTTTTGTAATTCTATCCAAACATATGATAAATAATACTGGTGATAGAACACAACCTTGTCTTACTCCGGATGTTATCTCGAACCATTCTGTGAATCCCTCTGTTCTCGTAAATGGCATGGATGTTATCTAGAAGTTATCTAGGAGTTGGCCTCTTAGTGTGGTTTTCAAGTTATTTCCTCAGCTTGTTTCTGTTCACTCTGTCGAACGCGTTCTCCTGGTCGATAAATACTTTAAGTATAAGTCCCTATTGTTTCTATTACCCTTTCGCACATTTGTCATAGGGCAAATATTGCCTCGGTGCATCCTCTTCCCTTTCTAAATCTCATTTGGGCCTCACTCAGAAATGGTTCGACTTTGTGTCTCGTTCGCCAGGCTTCAAAGGTCAAAAATATAATTTTTGACAAAAACTAAATTCCTTTAAAAATGGATTCTTTAGCCATTAATTTATCGATATTTACAAGGACTTGAGTTTCTTTTACTTTAAAATACATTTTTAAAGATGTTTTTTAACACGAGGTATATTGCATACTCCCAGAAAATACGTGAGAAAATTGGTTTTCCAAGTACACACTGCGGATGGTTTCTCTTGTCCATTCACAAAGTCGACCCAATCACATTGCATACCAAAATTTAGGTCATTCTCTCCCCTCTCTAGTGGCGGGTAGTGCGCATGAATATCTAGGACATGTAAACAAAACGAAGCTTTGCGCATCCACACCCTTTCGGTTTTTTGGAGAGCAAACTTGTAGTATCAAATTTTTCTGCGCTGCGCAAACCTTGATCTATTTCTTGAAAACTCTTGCTCAAGGTGGTGGTGAATTTGTTTTGAAGACGTGATATCAACACTTTGAAGCTGTTCTTTTGTCTTAACTGCTTTTTAAAGTTGGTTCGTGAGTAGCAAATGTGTTGTCAAATTAATCCTCAACAAAGGTTTACGTCAAAAACAAAAAAACAAAACAGGGCAAATTTTCAAAGCTCCCACCAGTCGCCAGAAAGACAAGTGGCTGTCTACTACGGCACTGCTTGTGTTGGTTCCCACCAGTCGCCAGAAAGATAAGTGACTGTCTACTGCTGAACTGCTTGTGTGGGTGGTAGAACCTTTGGTCAGCTGTTCATTGCGCTCTTGCAAATGAGTTGAGATATTTTCAAAGTAGCTTTAGGCGTTACCCGGTACCCCTGTTTCTAGTCATTGGTTAGGGTCAAGCTCTGATGAGAACAGGCACAGCACATTCTCCAGTAAGCACTGATAGTCTGGCATTTCTGATGGTTTTACACAATGCAAAAAAGAGAGCCTGTGGAAACTAAATACATGTAGGTCTTTTTGCACAAAAAAAAGCAGACCAAGACTGAGGAGGGTTCTCAAAGTTAGATGCTCGTCAATACCATCTCCAAGTAAAGACTATCACATTGTGACACTGATTTCTCTCTGCCTTTTTTACAATCAACATGTAATGTTCAAGACCACCTGATTGAATGTCTGCTATTATATATGCGCAGCAGAAACCTTGCTTATTCTACAAAGCTTTAAAGAGGCATTCACGCCTGAAAGGAAGCTTAACAATAACGTCAAACACACAGAAAAAAACAACAAATCAACCAACAAATAATTACTTGAAATGTGAACAATTTAATAACTTAAGTATTCGACTGCTGTAAGTTCCGATGGTACTGTTCTATCCACGAGCAGAATTTCTCATAAAACAGCTTGGAATTGGACACCTGTGCCGAGGAATCCTTGGCAAGATCTTGAGTTGTTCCCTCATCATTCTGAAATATCAAATTTTTATGATTTATAAGTGAACAAAGCTACAATGAAATTTCTTTACAGCATATCTTCGGTGTTGCAAGCAATCCATTTTAGTCCGTTTGGGTACTTTTTATACCAGTGACAAAAAATTAGTTTTTGTTTTGTTGTTCCTATCAGGAATCATGACAAGCAAAAAAATTGTAAGCCTTGACCATAGCATTAAACTGCGATTTGGTGAAGATGAAAGGTGCATCTTTGAAAGGGCTTTGGAAGGGTGTAAAAACTGAAAAATCTAAAAAATTTGGACTTGCTTGGATTGCTTGCGACAGCGACAATATGATGATAATGTTAAGGTTTCCAGCAGGTAAAAGTAAAAGAGAAGACCATCTCACAGTGACAAAGGTCCAGAAGGTGAAGAAGGTCACTGCATTAGTTCTTTTGGAAGATGCTAAACAATAATAGAGGCAGTCCAATCTGATTCCTAACCTACATCTTTACAAACATCAGTTAGAAACGGCAGCACCGAGACATTTCTTTTTATTAATGCATATATATATTTTATTAATAAAGAAATAAATGGTTGCCTTACTTAGGCTCAATGTATAAGACCAGCAATCACACACTCGACCCAACGCATTCTCACGAATAACACTCACAATCACACACAGCCAGACGCAAACACATCGAGACAAAGTCACATGGCCCAGCTCATATGCAAATGAGCTGGGTGAGTTCATTATTCGGTGCTGCTGACCTAACAACTACACTATCAAAATTCCTGTTCAGGCCAAACTCTGAGAAGCCTGTTTCGCTATGCTTATACTTCTAGTAAAGCTTTTTTAAACTATCAGCACGGTACTTTATTTATGGTGAACAAACATTTCTTCTCCAAATACATTCCCCAATCACAAAAATATTCTTTTTTTCTGACATCGTCACACAGATAAGTATTGACAGGAATGTTTGGGCTATGAAATGAAGAAACGTAAAACAAACAGGGAACTTTATGTAAAGAATCTCCCAAACACAGTTTTAGTGTGCAGAGGAGATAAAATTCTGTCAAAAGATTCACTACGGAACATAACTAAAAACTAAACTGCAAATCGAATAAAATTTGTAGAAGCCTATCACTATATAGCAAATTTACTGTCATTGAAGATAAGTCTCAGAAAGTCAATTCTGCCTGTGGGCTGGTGATAAGGATTTTTGCCTTCCCTGTGTGTGTGTGTGCGTGCGTGTGTGCATGCATGTGTGTGTGTGTGTGCATGCCTGTGTGTGCGTGTATGTAAATGAGCAAAAGCATGCATATGATGGGACTGTGGGGTCTGTGTGTGTGTGTGTGTGTGTGTGTGTGTGTGTGTATGTGTGTGTGTGTGTGTAGGTGTGTGTGTGTGTGTATGTCTGTGCCTGTGCCCAAGCCTCTGCTTGTGTGTGTGTGTGTGTGTGTGTGTGTGTGTGTGTGTGTGTGTGTGTGTGTGTGTGTGTGTGTGTGTGTGTGTGTGTGTGTGTGTGTTTGTGTGTCTGTGTGTGGATAAAATGCAGACTGCTACAAAATATAAAAGTTTTCCTCATCAGTGAATAAGTTTCTATAATCATCATCTACAAATGAGTGCCATTACCTGCGAGTCCACGGTCTCAGTATCACTCTTCATCATACACTGAAAAAAAAGAAAGAACAATGGCAGTGTAACTTGAAAGTGTCTGGCTTTATTATACACAGACATAAGTGGGACATTAGGCCTACATCTTACAGTCCTACATGCAAAATATGAGCTTTCAGACCAAAATAAAAATCCAAAAGGATGAAATAAATAATTTTTATCAAGTTTAAATGAAAATTATCATCTTCCTGTTATACATCAAATTATGAAAGAATACAGAGTCCTTCACAGTTCAATCCATATTTCCAGCTGATACTAAAATGGTGTGGACTAATCATAATAACAAAAGCTAAAACAACTACTAGTAGTCACTAGCTGGCAGCAGACACACATGGGCTAAAATAGGTAGTAGGAAAAATACTGTTGAGTACAATGTATGTACACACACAGAATTAAAAATAGAATTAACATTACTTGATTAGCATATTCCTTTTGGTCTTCAGGTAAAGGGAGCTTGTTCACAGTCTCTGTCGTCTATACAAGGAGACAAAAATAACCCATCAGGTTTAGTAAAAGAGTTAAAGAGTTACATATGTCACATTGTCCATCAGGTACATCGAATGTCACATTGTCCATCAGGTACGTCGAATGTCACATTGTCCATCAGGTACGTCGAATGTCACATTGTCCATCAGGTACGTCGAATGTCACATTGTCCATCAGGTACGTCGAATGTCACATTGGCCATCAGGTACGTCGAATGTTAAAGAGTTATATCGCACTTGCAACAGAAATAGGTTCTAGAAGTAATGAAGATCATAGATGTGTTACTAGAGAGTAACTTACAACAAAAAGATGGAGAAGATGGACGACAAATGTTTGATAGGAAAAAAAGAGTAGACCACACTAGAAGGCCAACTAACCACTCAACAGGAAAAATTACTGCACATCCAGACATTTCGGGAGAAAGGAATGAACAAGAATATATAATGTACACATGACCAAGCAGACCAAGTCTTTTATCAGAACAAGAAAACATGTCCCTCCTTACTGGTAGTGTTTGTAAAATAAATATTTATGATTAAAATCGGTTTGAAGTCATCTGGAAAAAATAAGGGTCATGCCGAAAAATAAAAAAATATGCATCTTTTGCATTGTCCAGTTAAAATCATCGATGAAATCAGTGTATGAACACGTTTATTTTATGTTTTCTGGACCCTACCATGAAGCTAATACATGGCCATCTTTGAGATTAAAAGCCATTTTGTCCTTTGTATGATTTCCTGCCCTGCAACATTCATGGTCATAACTTTGGAACCACTGAAGGTATTAGCATGAAATAAAGTACACATTACTCAGAAAAGTGTTCTAAATCAGAATATGTACTCTCAATATGAACATTTTGACCCATGTGAAGGATTATCTTACACCACCACATAGCTATTTCCTCAAAGCTAAGTTTAAGGAACAAAACATAGAACATAAAAAAACAGCCTTTCGGAACACTTTTGTTACAAAAATAATAACTAAGTGCTTTGAAATAAGAAAACGGGTACAAAAGATTCAACGTTCCCTGCACAACATATTTAAAACTCCCGAGTCTTTGTAAGCAAATTTGAAACATAAAATGGCAATTGCCTTAAATACAAATCCTCAGTTTCTGCCTCAAATTCAACAGAAAAACAAAATGCCTTATTGTCTCTGCCCCACGAAAAATCTGTGTAAACCCAACGTGATTTTTTCCTCACTTACTGAAGAGGGTCAAAACGAAGTTGAGCATTTTTTTCAGCAACACCAACATAACTTTGTCAAAGTTCTGAAACAAAAAGTGTACCTGTTCTATGAGCTGTTTATTCCGTTCTTTTATGATGTCACTTGCTCTGAACAATGAAGATTGTAACAGTAATCTGAAATGAAATATAGACAATATTTTTTAAAAAAATAAGTCCTGAAACAAAATGTAAAAAATACAAACATGTGAACTTGAGGCTAAGACAGAGATGTGGACTTGTAGCAAATATTATTACCAACAGAGAAGTATCTTTGTGGGAAGTGTGAATACACATAACTTTATCAAATGCAGTCTCACTGTTTTCATTCAAGCCCCGAAAAGGTATGTCCTAACTGTTTGCAGAATTGGTTTCTCTCTCTGGATCTTTTGCTTCATGAAATCTCTTGGTGAGTTCCTCATCTCTATCATTTGAAGGCTCTTGTCATATGGCCCAGAATCATAGAGTTGTGTGAAAAACTCGAGTTGTTTCTGCATAAAATGTTCCAGCCAGTCTAGTGGTGAGAAGACTCCTTAGATCTCTTAGGCTGGAGCAGTCAAACATTTGACGGTCAACAGCCACCGCATGCATGTACATTCTTGCACAGCTCCAGTTTTGCGACTTATGTTTCAGGACAGCTAATCATAATACTTGCACAATGAAACCGTATTTCAATGAAAATTATCTCACTTGTTTCTATTCGCCATTGTGAAGAGTGACTCTCAGAGAAGAGAAAGACAGTACACAATTAATCACACGGCTGTTATATGATGCAATCCCTATCCCCAACATGGATTTTTTTAAACAGGATACAACTGCAGGATGGCTTGCTTCATTTAAGGAAAGGGTGTTGAGCAAGTAACACAGCTGAATCCCTTTTGACAACTACTAACTGAGAGATTCCTGCTTGACAACAACTGAAGCAATCTGTCTCCTGACACTATCTTTGCTACCCACCACTACAATTAATCATTATTCAGAAGGGTTTATTTTCGTTGAAAACATACCTGGCTCGCACAAAACATGTCAAGGCCAGTTCCAGGTATTCTCCTGCAGTGCAAGAAGAAGTGTGGTCTGAGGCATTGATTGATGAGAGTTCAGACGTCAGCTTCATATAGGCACCACCGAGCTGACGCCAAAACTTATCGTAGTACGGCTGGATGCAGCATAACCTTTCAAGGGCCTCAACACACTCTGAAAAACATCACAAGTAATGGCAAGTAGCAACAATATGGATTGAGCCATCAAGTTTTCAAACAAAATACAATCAGTTCATCTCAGACACCTCCATACACATGAAACAAGTTCACTAAACACTTTGCCCCCACGGGGCACTGATCGGCCACGGTGTGATCTGGCAACACAAATGTTGTAGCAATGGTCTCCTTTTTGACATGCGCACTTGTTAAAGTTAAATTTCCTTTAAGAATGGTTTGTGTGGTCTTTGAGGTCTAAAATCAGTTTGCATAAAACAATTGGAGTAAATTTTGTTTGAAAAATGTCAAGTAGACCTAGCATGAGTGCTGCTTTACTCTTACGCCATGAGGAGAATTCAGGTGATAAATGAGCTAGATCTAACGTTTTCAGTTCCAATTCTAATTCCTTTTTTGATGAACATGTGATCGTCACTTTCAATTTTCTCAGCATGCTAAAAATTTCATGGCGGTTGGGGTATTTTTTGCAGAGACACAGGGGTAGTACTGACGTAGCCAATCTGCATCCTGGTACGTGGGGACAAGTGCTGTGCGTTCTGTGAGCTGCGTGGGTGGAAAGTGTTAAATCCAACCTAAATGGTTAAGTTAAAATTTTTGATCAGAGGTAAACAGAGTAGTTCAAGAATCGAAAATTTTAAAAGTTTTATTTTCTTAAACGCATAAAAAAATTATACATTTGTTTGAGTAATATAAGGGAAAGTAGATAAGACTTGAAAGTCCAAAACTGTTTAAGAAAAGTGTAAAATCATCAAGGAAACAGACTATCTGTCTACAATAAGAAAAGGTACCTGCCCATCTCCCACTCATCTCACACACTGAAGAATAAAGTATCAAACTCTGCCTCTGTCTAGCAATATCCTCAGTTGCCAGTTCTGACACCTGTAACAGAAGAGATGTCAAGAACAGTGTGCGTGAGAAGGAAAATCCAAATCTGAGTTAAACAATCAATTGCTGCATACAGCCAAAGCTCGTTATATCGCCTACCATGGGATGAGCCTAAAGTTGGCGGTACAGGGGAGTAGGTGCTTTAACAGGATACCATCAATTGCCGTCTTGACTAGTGGTAAACTGGTAGAAACTAGAGATAAACTGTAGCCAGTCTTGCATCATCTACATCTGTCTTGCACGATTGCCATGCACAGGGAAAAAATAAGTAAACAACCAATTACATGTACAGCTCTAACTAAACTTTAATTAAGTGAATTCAAATGAAAAGAAGCCAGGATCAGAAGCCAGGATCAGAAGCCAGGATCAGAAGCAAGGATCAGAAGCAAGGATCAGAAGCAAGGATCAGAAGCAAGGATCAGAAGCAAGGATCAGAAGCTGGGCTGTATGTGTCAAGGACCCTGTAGCGGTAGGTTTTTTAAAAAACCTGATACTTGTCAGTCCTTGGGCATTTCATAATCAGCGCAAATCAAAGGAAAAAGTTTGGAAGATATGTTTTTGAAAGACTATCAAAAGCAGCCACTGTGTGGGCGCCGTGCTCCGTGTGTGCCTCTGGCAGCCATTTCACTGGCGGTAGAGCAGGCAAATTTACATTCGTTTAATAAGGATTGTACAACTCAGACAGTTGGTGGATGGGGGTGTGAAGGCATAAATACTATGTCTATATAGATGTTCCTTTATGTACTTTGGCCAAACCTGGCGGTAAGCGGGGGCTGGCAGTAGAACTGGGGACGGTACAACAAGATTTGACCGTGCAATGCAAGATTTTTGAAACTAGTTATCTTGATAACAACAGGATCAGTGAAGCTTATAATTTTATAAAAGTACAAAGTGAAGCAACGAACAAAGAGTGTAACAGTACAATATAATATTACACAACAGTCGCTCTTGACTCATCTTCTTATTTAAACTTACCAACTGTTTTGCAAGGTTTAGACTTTCTTCATGCCTCCCACAGTGTGAATAGCATCGGCACAGTGACTCTCTCACATCCTGCGCGACTGAAACATTGGATTCTGGGAGTACATCTGGAACATAGATATAGAACCCAAGGAATATGACTCAAAGAATTATATTCCAAGAACATTTGGTAATTGTATAAAATGAGTCAAACAGAATTCTACAAAATCAGTATTTAAGTTTAAAAAATGTGAAATAAGATTTAAATAATTTTTTTACTCCTCTTTTTTTGAGGGAGTGGTGGAAATTCCAATCTCTCTAAAAAAAAGACATTTGTACCAAATTAATTATAGACCAGAAAGTTTTTATTTTATAGAATATGTCTTCTGCTGCAAAAACAGCTGACCCAAATGGTCAAAATTTTCAGTTTTACAAAATGTTACTTTTTAGGTACTGAATCTTCGTGTAAGTGCTACCACCTCTGTAAAAAATTCCAGCAATTAGTTTCAATCTGTGACAATCTCATCATGAAAAGTTTTAATCTTCTCTGGACTTGAAATTTTAAAAATCTGTAATAAAGTTGTTTCAAGTTTAGAATTAAATAGCAATAGCCCAAAAAAAAATGCAAAGTGTATTATATAATATTCAGAAATGTCCAGGTGGTGGCAAGAAGCCTTGGGGTTTCTCTGCTAAAGCAGAGCCAGAAAAAGCAAAATAGGTATAGAGAAGTAAATTCCGAAAGAAAGCAAGCTCAAAATGACAAACATGATTATATTATAAGAATATGACATGCCTACCTAAAACAGCCTCATATTGCTTTGCAGCTTTGGAAAATTGCTTTTGTCCATAGTGAAAATCACCACTGAATTTTAAAGTGTTATGCAGCTCTTCTGGGTCAGCAGGTGCGCTTGTATTGCACACAGAAGAAGCACAGTTTTCAAACCACTGGAAAATATGGAGGGGAAAAAAGGTAAACCTTATTACCTATTATACTATTGACAACTTCATATCATGTTTCAAACAAATAATACACATACAATGTCTACGATTTATGTACTTCGGATTATAATTCTATAATCTAACTCTATGGCTCTTTCAGATGACTCCAATAGTAGTTCCTTGAGCCCCCCTATATAGATATATATATAT